>NW_022060577.1:0-73584 GCF_003285725.1 Scaptodrosophila lebanonensis | reverse complement strand
TTGGAAAATTCGAGCTACAAAGGGAGGAAAAACGAGCTGTAAAGTTTGTTTGAAAATTCACATTTCGATGGGTTACTCGACCTAAAACAAGTTTCTAAATCAATAAAATATATAAATAATACTGCATACTCGGTATTTTGAATATTCTCTAGGACACACAGACTGAATTATGTGGGCAAAAGGAAACTACAGTCAACAGCCCACAGCCCAAACCGTAGAAGCTAGGAAGCTGAACATTGGGCTCAAGTATCATATCATAGTAAGAAGGGGATTCGGAAAATTCGAGCTTCGAAGGGAGGAAACGAGCTGTAAAGTTTGTTTGAAAAATTCACATTTCGATTGGTTACTCGACCTAAAACTAGGTTTTCTAAATCAATAAAATAATATAAATAAAACTGCATACTCGGTATTTTGAATATTCTCTAGCACACACAGACTGAATTATGTGAGGCAAAAGGAAACTACATCAACAGCCCACAGCCCAAACCGTAGAAGCTAGGAAACTGAAATTTGTGTTCAAGTATCATATCTTAAGGTAGGTGTGCACTAAGAAGGGGATTTGGAAAATTCGAGCTTAGAAGGGAGGAAAACGAGCTGTAAAGTTTGTTTGAAAAATTCACATTTCGATTGGTTACTCGACCTAAAACTAGGTTTCTAAATCAATAAAATAATATAAATAATACTGCATACTCGGTATTTTGAATATTCTCTAGGACACACAGACTGAATTATGTGGGCAAAAGGAAACTACATCAACAGCCCACAGCCCAAACCGTAGAAGCTAGGAAGCTGAACATTGGGCTCAAGTATCATATCATAGTAAGAAGGGGATTCGGAAAATTCGAGCTTCGAAGGGAGGAAAACGAGCTGTAAAGTTTGTTTGAAAAATTCACATTTCGATTGGTTACTCGACCTAAAACTAGGTTTCTAAATCAATAAAATAATATAAATAATACTGCATACTCGGTATTTTGAATATTCTCTAGCACACACAGACTGAATTATGTGAGGCAAAAGGAAACTACATCAACAGCCCACAGCCCAAACCGTAGAAGCTAGGAAGCTGAAATTTGTGTTCAAGTATCATATCTAGGTAGGTGTGCACTAAGAAGGGGATTCGGAAAATTCGAGCTTACGAAAGGGAGGAAAACGAGCTGTAAAGTTTGTTTGAAAAATTCACATTTCGATTGGTTACTCGACCTAAAACTAGGTTTCTAAATCAATAAAATAATATAAATAATACTGCATACTCGGTATTTTGAATATTCTCTAGCACACACAGACTGAATTATGTGGGCAAAAGGAAACTACATCAACAGCCCACAGCCCAAACCGTAGAAGCTAGGAAGCTGAACATTGGGCTCAAGTATCATATCATAGTAAGAAGGGGATTCGGAAAATTCGAGCTACAAAGGGAGGAAAACGAGCTGTAAAGTTTGTTTGAAAAATTCACATTTTCGATTGGTTACTCGACCTAAAACTAGGTTTCTAAATCAATAAAATAATATAAATAATACTGCATACTCGGTATTTTGAATATTCTCTAGGACACACAGACTGAATTATGTGGGCAAAAGGAAACTACAGTCAACAGCCCACAGCCCAAACCGTAGAAGCTAGGAAGCTGAACATTGGGATCAAGTATCATATCATAGTAAGAAGGGGATTCGGAAAATTCGAGCTTCGAAGGGAGGAAAACGAGCTGTAAAGTTTGTTTGAAAAATTCACATTTCGATTGGTTACTCGACCTAAAACTAGGTTTCTAAATCAATAAAATAATATAAATAAAACTGCATACTCGGTATTTTGAATATTCTCTAGCACACACAGACTGAATTATGTGGGCAAAAGGAAACTACATCAACAGCCCACAGCCCAAACCGTAGAAGCTAGGAAACTGAAATTTGTGTTCAAGTATCATATCATAGTGTAGATGTGCACTAAGAAGGGGATTTGGAAAATTCGAGCTACAAAGGGAGGAAAACGAGCTGTAAAGTTTGTTTGAAAAATTCACATTTCGATTGGTTACTCGACCTAAAACTAGGTTTCTAAATCAATAAAATAATATAAATAATACTGCATACTCGGTATTTTGAATATTCTCTAGGACACACAGACTGAATTATGTGGGCAAAAGGAAACTACATCAACAGCCCACAGCCCAAACCGTAGAAGCTAGGAAGCTGAACATTGGGCTCAAGTATCATATCATAGTAAGAAGGGGATTCGGAAAATTCGAGCTTAGAAGGGAGGAAAACGAGCTGTAAAGTTTGTTTGAAAAATTCACATTTCGATTGGTTACTCGACCTAAAACTAGGTTTCTAAATCAATAAAATAATATAAATAAAACTGCATACTCGGTATTTTGAATATTCTCTAGCACACACAGACTGAATTATGTGGGCAAAAGGAAACTACGTCATCAGCCCACAGCCCAAACCGTAGAAGCTAGGAAACTGAAATTTGTGTTCAAGTATCATATCATAGTGTAGATGTGCACTAAGAAGGGGATTTGGAAAATTCGAGCTACAAAGGGAGGAAAACGAGCTGTAAAGTTTGTTTGAAAAATTCACATTTCGATTGGTTACTCGACCTAAAACTAGGTTTCTAAATCAATAAAATAATATAAATAAACTGCATACTCTGTATTTTGAATATTCTCTAGGACACACAGACTGAATTATGTGGGCAAAAGGAAACTACGTCATCAGCCCACAGCCCAAACCGTAGAAGCTAGGAAACTGAAATTTGTGTTCAAGTATCATATCATAGTGTAGATGTGCATTAAGAAGGGGATTCGGAAAATTCGAGCTACAAAGGGAGGAAAACGAGCTGTAAAGTTTGTTTGAAAAATTCACATTTCGATTGGTTACTCGACCTAAAACTAGGTTTCTAAATCAATAAAATAATATAAATAATACTGCATACTCGGTATTTTGAATATTCTCTAGGACACACAGACTGAATTATGTGGGCAAAAGGAAACTACGTCAACAGCCCACAGCCCAAACCGTAGAAGCTAGGAAGCTGAACATTGGGATCAAGTACCATATCATAGTAAGAAGGGGATTCGGAAAATTCGAGCTTCGAAGGGAGGAAACGAGCTGTAAAGTTTGTTTGAAAAATTCACATTTCGATTGGTTACTCGACCTAAAACTAGGTTTCTAAATCAATAAAATAATATAAATAAAACTGCATACTCGGTATTTTGAATATTCTCTAGCACACACAGACTGAATTATGGAGGCAAAAGGAAACTACATCAACAGCCCACAGCCCAAACCGTAGAAGCTAGGAAACTGAAATTTGTGTTCAAGTATCATATCTTAAGGTAGGTGTGCACTAAGAAGGGGATTTGGAAAATTCGAGCTTAGAAGGGAGGAAAACGAGCTGTAAAGTTTGTTTGAAAAATTCACATTTCGATGGGTTACTCGACCTAAAACTAGGTTTCTAAATCAATAAAATAATATAAATAAAACTGCATACTCGGTATTTTGAATATTCTCTAGAACACACAGACTGAATTATGTGGGCAAAAGGAAACTACATCAACAGCCCACAGCCCAAACCGTAGAAGCTGGAAGCTGAACATTGGGCTCAAGTATCATATCATAGTAAGAAGGGGATTCGGAAAATTCGAGCTTCGAAGGGAGGAAACGAGCTGTAAAGTTTGTTTGAAAAATTCACATTTCGATTGGTTACTCGACCTAAAACTAGGTTTCTAAATCAATAAAATAATATAAATAAAACTGCATACTCGGTATTTTGAATATTCTCTAGGAAACACAGACTGAATTATGTGGGCAAAAGGAAACTACATCAACAGCCCACAGCCCAAACCGTAGAAGCTAGGAAACTGAAATTTGTGTTCAAGTATCATATCATAGTGTAGCTGTGCATAAGAAGGGGATTCGGAAAATTCGAGCTACAAAGGAGAGGAAAACGAGCTGTAAAGTTTGTTTGAAAAATTCACATTTTCGATTGGTTACTTGACCTAAAACTAGGTTTCTAAATCAATAAAATAATATAAATAAAACTGCATACTCGGTATTTTGAATATTCTCTAGCACACACAGACTGAATTATGTGGGCAAAAGGAAACTACATCAACAGCCCACAGCCCAAACCGTAGAAGCTAGGAAGCTGAACATTGGGATCAAGAATCATATCATAGTACGAAGGGGATTCGGAAAATTCGAGCTACAAAGGGAGGAAAACGAGCTGTAAAGTTTGTTTGAAAAATTCACATTTTGATTGGTTACTTGACCTAAAACTAGGTTTCTAAATCAATAAAATAATATAAATAAAACTGCATACTCGGTATTTTGAATATTCTCTAGGACACACAGACTGAATTATGTAGGGCAAAAGGAAACTACGTCAACAGCCCACAGCCCAAACCGTAGAAGCTAGGAAGCTGAAATTTGTGTTCAAGTATCATATCACTAGCAGGTATTGCCCGTCTTAACCCGGCTCAATATAATGTTTCCAATTGTATTTATTTTGTGTGTGCACAACCTTCCCATATGCTTTCACCCTTTAAGTTACCAGTAGGAAGGCATTTAAGGGATTTAAATGAACATTTTCTGTTCTTGACAAAAAATTGTTCAGTAGTCCGTTACATTTTTGTTCTTGCCAAACTATTTCGTTAAACGAACATGACCACTATAACTAATATTTTTTAAAGCTCGTTTTCCCCTCCTTTGGAGCTAGAATTTTCCAAAAGCCTTTCTTAGTGTGCTCCTACACTATGATGGATACTATGAAAGGATATTTGAGTCAAAATTTCATCTTTTACCGTTTGGGCTGTGCGTTGATCACCAATTAGTCAGGACAAACTGTTTTATATATAGAGAAACCTGCAACGTTTTACGATAGACTATGTGCAAAAAAAGGGGAATAATTATAAGGTATATCCTAATTTTAAATTCACATTTGAGTCTTTTCGTGCCATATTGAGTCAATACGGTCACGCACAAACTCGGAATATGAAACACGGCACACGTGTCAATGCCGTGCAGCGATGAGCCACGATCAAAAAGCACTGACAATTCTCATCTCAATTTGCTAGAGTAAGACTTTCGATAGTTGAAGCCACCGATAGCATCAAAATATCGAAGTTTGAATGGAATAAGCTGAATATTTAAATAATAAAATCTAATTATTTATTGAGATCAATAAGAACAAATCATAAACATACATACATCTGCCCACAATACGAAGCAGAATATGCGTAGCTCCGTTATTCGGTTCCTGCTTTACTATGGCTTACGCAGTCGTTGTCTAGCGACGGTAACTGTAAACTTTTGGCGTTTTGCCTTTGCAATTAACATTAAATGGTCAAAACGAAAGAAGAAGAGCGAGCCAATGACTTGCAGTTGTTGTTGTTTTTAGAGCATTATTTTTTTACAATCAAACAACTGTGTTCGATTGCCCAATGTATACATTAATACGAATGTACATACATGCTACATTCATACACAGGCATACATACATACATATGTACATATGTTTCTCTTTACTTTTTCAACCGTACGTAGAGAACCGCACACATAGACACGAACTGTTGCTTGTTGTGTGTCAGTGTGTGTATAGTGATGTCCCCAACTATTTGATATTTGTTGTTGCTGCATAAAGTTATTAATGAAAACACTAATGCCAAATGCACTAAACAAAGAAAAAATTACTTTAAAAAATGTTATATAATTTTCAATTAATTAACATTTCTTGCTCTGCCAGTGCAAGACGAATGTACAAACATACACATGTAGATACATATGTACATACATAGATGTGCACATATGTATGTATGTATGGACATTCACACAGTGTCTCACATGTTGCTTTGGCTATTTCAATCGTTTGCACGCAACTACACGAACAGCTGTTTGCATGTGTGTGTGTATGTATACTTAGTTGTCCCCAACTGTTTGACATTTTGTATTGTTTGTTCTGCCTGCTTTTGTAAAATGCATATTTTGAAAATCCTTGAATGCAAAGTTGTAGATTTAGTTACGTAAATTACATTATCCAAATTTTAAATCGATCGGACTAAATTTATAACACAAACTTTTCATTTGAAATAGTGAATAAATATTAAAACCCCAATAATTCAAGCTCCAACACAAATTTCGAAAATCTAAGTATGCAGTTTTGTTTGTATTCTTTAATTGATTTCAGAAACCAAATTTTATGTCGATCGGCTAAAAAATGCGGATTTTTCAAACAAACTTTGGAGCTACGTTTTCCCCCCTTTGGAGCTCGAATTTTCCAAAATCCCTTCTTAGTGCTCATCTACACCATGATAGGATACTTGAGCCCAAATTTCAGCATCCTAGCTTTTACCGTTTGGGCTGTGGGCTGTTGACGCGGTTTCCTTTTGTGCCCCAAGAAAACCCCAATAATTCAAGCTCCAACAAAAAATTTAAAAACCGAGTATGCAGTTTTCTTTGTATTCGTTTATTGATTTTAGAAACTAAGTTTTAAGTCGATCGGTTGAAAAATGCGGATTTTTCAAACAAACTTTGGAGCTACTTTTCCCCCCTTTGGAGCTCGAATTTTCCAAAATCCCTTCTTAGTGCTCATCTACACCATGATGGGATACTTGAGCCCAAATTTCAGCATCCTAGCTTTTACCGTGTAGGCTGTGGGCTGTTGACGCGGTTTGCTTTTGTGCCCCAAGAAAACCCCAATAATTCAAGCTCCAACAAAAAATTTAAAAACCGAGTATGCAGTTTTCTTTGTATTCGTTTATTGATTTTAGAAACTAAGTTTTAAGTCGATCGGTTGAAAAATGCGGATTTTTCAAACAAACTTTGGAGCTACTTTTCCCCCCTTTGGAGCTCGAATTTTCCAAAATCCCTTCTTAGTGCTCATCTACACCATGATGGGATACTTGAGCCCAAATTTCAGCATCCTAGCTTTTACCGTGTAGGCTGTGGGCTGTTGACGCGGTTTGCTTTTGTGCCCCACATTTTTTACAGGAAAACTCCCAATAATTTAGGCTCCAACAAAAAATATCAAAAACCGAGTATACAGTTTTCTTGTAATTCGTTTCTGATAGTATACAACTAAGTTTTAAGTAATCAGATTGAAAACTGCGAGATTTTTCATACAAACGTTGGAGCCTAGCTTTTCCCCCCCTTTAGAGCTCGAGTTTTCCAAAATCCCTTCTTAGTGGGGACCTAGACTATGAAAGGATATTTGAGTCCAAATTTCAGCTTCCTAGCCTTTACCGTTTGGGCTGTGCGTTGATCACCAATCAGTCAGTCAGGACAAACTGTTTTATATATATAGAGATAGTGTAGCTGTGCATTAAGAAGGGGATTCGGAAAATTCGAGCTACAAAGGCAGGAAAACGAGCTGTAAAGTTTGTTTGAAAAATTCACATTTCGATGGGTTACTCGACCTAAAACTAGGTTTCTAAATCAATAAAATAATATAAATAAAACTGCATACTCGGTATTTTGAATATTCTCTAGCACACACAGACTGAATTATGTGGGCAAAAGGAAACTACATCAACAGCCCACAGCCCAAACCGTAGAACCTAGGAAGCTGAACATTGGGCTCAAGTATCATATCATAGTAAGAAGGGGATTCGGAAAATTCGAGCTACAAAGGGAGGAAACGAGCTGTAAAGTTTGTTTGAAAAATTCACATTTCGATTGGTTACTCGACCTAAAACTAGGTTTCTAAATCAATAAAATAATATAAATAATACTGCATACTCGGTATTTTGAATATTCTCTAGCACACACAGAATGAATTATGGAGGCAAAAGGAAACTACATCAACAGCCCACAGCCCAAACCGTAGAAGCTAGGAAACTGAAATTTGTGTTCAAGTATCATATCTAAGGTAGGTGTGCACTAAGAAGGGGATTTGGAAAATTCGAGCTTAGAAGGGAGGAAAACGAGCTGTAAAGTTTGTTTGAAAAATTCACATTTCGATGGGTTACTCGACCTAAAACTAGGTTTCTAAATCAATAAAATAATATAAATAAACTGCATACTCGGTATTTTGAATATTCTCTAGGACACACAGACTGAATTATGTGGGCAAAAGGAAAACTACTTCAACAGCCCACAGCCCAAACCGTAGAAGCTAGGAAGCTGAACATTGGGCTCAAGTATCATATCATAGTAAGAAGGGGATTCGGAAAATTCGAGCTACAAAGGGAGGAAAACGAGCTGTAAAGTTTGTTTGAAAAATTCACATTTCGAATGGTTACTCGACCTAAAACTAGGGTTCTAAATCAATAAAATAATATAAATAATACTGCATACTCGGTATTTTGAATATTCTCTAGGACACACAGACTGAATTATGAGGGCAAAAGGAAACTACGTCAACAGCCCACAGCCCAAACCGTAGAAGCTAGGAAGCTGAACATTGGGATCAAGTACCATATCATAGTAAGAAGGGGATTCGGAAAATTCGAGCTTCGAAGGGAGGAAACGAGCTGTAAAGTTTGTTTGAAAAATTCACACTTCGATTGGTTACTCGACCTAAAACTAGGTTTCTAAATCAATAAAATAATATAAATAATACTGCATACTCGGTATTTTGAATATTCTCTAGCACACACAGAATGAATTATGGAGGCAAAAGGAAACTACATCAACAGCCCACAGCCCAAACCGTAGAAGCTAGGAAACTGAAATTTGTGTTCAAGTATCATATCTTAAGGTAGGTGTGCACTAAGAAGGGGATTTGGAAAATTCGAGCTTAGAAGGGAGGAAAACGAGCTGTAAAGTTTGTTTGAAAAATTCACATTTCGATGGGTTACTCGACCTAAAACTAGGTTTCTAAATCAATAAAATAATATAAATAAAACTGCATACCCGGTATTTTGAATATTCTCTAGCACACACAGACTGAATTATGGAGGCAAAAGGAAACTACATCAACAGCCCACAGCCCAAACCGTAGAAGCTAGGAAACTGAAATTTGTGTTCAAGTATCATATCTTAAGGTAGGTGTGCACTAAGAAGGGGATTTGGAAAATTCGAGCTTAGAAGGGAGGAAAACGAGCTGTAAAGTTTGTTTGAAAAATTCACATTTCGATGGGTTACTCGACCTAAAACTAGGTTTCTAAATCAATAAAATAATATAAATAATACTGCATACTCGGTATTTTGAATATTCTCTAGGACACACAGACTGAATTATGTGGGCAAAAGGAAACTACAGTCAACAGCCCACAGCCCAAACCGTAGAAGCTAGGAAGCTGAACATTGGGATCAAGTATCATATCATAGTAAGAAGGGGATTCGGAAAATTCGAGCTTCGAAGGGAGGAAACGAGCTGTAAAGTTTGTTTGAAAAATTCACATTTCGATTGGTTACTCGACCTAAAACTAGGTTTCTAAATCAATAAAATAATATAAATAAAACTGCATACTCGGTATTTTGAATATTCTCTAGCACACACAGACTGAATTATGGAGGCAAAAGGAAACTACATCAACAGCCCACAGCCCAAACCGTAGAAGCTAGGAAACTGAAATTTGTGTTCAAGTATCATATCTTAAGGTAGGTGTGCACTAAGAAGGGGATTTGGAAAATTCGAGCTTAGAAGGGAGGAAAACGAGCTGTAAAGTTTGTTTGAAAAATTCACATTTCGATGGGTTACTCGACCTAAAACTAGGTTTCTAAATCAATAAAATAATATAAATAATACTGAATACTCGGTATTTTGAATATTCTCTAGAACACACAGACTGAATTATGTGGGCAAAAGGAAACTACTTCAACAGCCCACAGCCCAAACCGTAGAAGCTGGAAGCTGAACATTGGGCTCAAGTACCATATCATAGTAAGAAGGGGATTCGGAAAATTCGAGCTTAGAAGGGAGGAAACGAGCTGTAAAGTTTGTTTGAAAAATTCACATTTTGATTGGTTACTCGACCTAAAACTAGGTTTCTAAATCAATAAAATAATATAAATAAACTGCATACTCGGTATTTTGAATATTCTCTAGCACACACAGACTGAATTATGGAGGCAAAAGGAAACTAAGTCATCAGCCCACAGCCAAACCGTAGAAGCTAGGAAACTGAAATTTGTGTTCAAGTATCATATCATAGTGTAGATGTGCACTAAGAAGGGGATTTGGAAAATTCGAGCTACAAAGGGAGGAAAACGAGCTGTAAAGTTTGTTTGAAAAATTCACATTTCGATTGGTTACTCGACCTAAAACTAGGGTTCTAAATCAATAAAATAATATAAATAATACTGCATACTCGGTATTTTGAATATTCTCTAGCACACACAGACTGAATTATGTGGGCAAAAGGAAACTACGTCAACAGCCCACAGCCCAAACCGTAGAAGCTAGGAAGCTGAACATTGGGATCAAGTACCATATCATAGTAAGAAGGGGATTCGGAAAATTCGAGCTTCGAAGGGGAGGAAACGAGGTGTAAAGTTTGTTTTAAAAATTCACACTTCGATTGGTTACTCGACCTAAAACTAGGTTTCTAAATCAATAAAATAATATAAATAAAACTGCATACCCGGTATTTTGAATATTCTCTAGCACACACAGACTGAATTATGGAGGCAAAAGGAAACTACATCAACAGCCCACAGCCCAAACCGTAGAAGCTAGGAAACTGAAATTTGTGTTCAAGTATCATATCATAGTGTAGATGTGCACTAAGAAGGGGATTTGGAAAATTCGAGCTACAAAGGGAGGAAAACGAGCTGTAAAGTTTGTTTGAAAAATTCACATTTCGATTGGTTACTCGACCTAAAACTAGGTTTCTAAATCAATAAAATAATATAAATAATACTGAATACTCGGTATTTTGAATATTCTCTAGAACATACAGACTGAATTATGTGGGCAAAAGGAAACTACTTCAACAGCCCACAGCCCAAACCGTATCATAGTAAGAAGGGGATTCGGAAAATTCGAGCTTCGAAGGGAGGAAACGAGCTGTAAAGTTTGTTTGAAAAATTCACATTTCGATTGGTTACTCGACCAAAAACTAGGTTTCTAAATCAATAAAATAATATAAATAAAACTGCATACCCGGTATTTTGAATATTCTCTAGCACACACAGACTGAATTATGGAGGCAAAAGGAAACTACATCAACAGCCCACAGCCCAAACCGTAGAAGCTGGAAGCTGAACATTGGGCTCAAGTATCATATCATAGTAAGAAGGGGATTCGGAAAATTCGAGCTACAAAGAGAGGAAAACGAGCTGTAAAGTTTGTTTGAAAAATTCACATTTTGATTGGTTACTTGACCTAAAACTAGGTTTCTAAATCAATAAAATAATATAAATAAAACTGCATACTCGGTATTTTGAATATTCTCTAGCACACACAGACTGAATTATGTGGGCAAAAGGAAACTACATCAACAGCCCACAGCCCAAACCGTAGAAGCTGGAAGCTGAACATTGGGATCAAGAATCATATCATAGTACGAAGGGGATTCGGAAAATTCGAGCTACAAAGGGAGGAAAACGAGCTGTAAAGTTTGTTTGAAAAATTCACATTTTGATTGGTTACTTGACCTAAAACTAGGTTTCTAAATCAACAAAATAATATAAATAAAACTGCATACTCGGTATTTTGAATATTCTCTAGGACACACAGACTGAATTATTAGGGCAAAAGGAAACTACGTCAACAGCCCACAGCCCAAACCGTAGAAGCTAGGAAGCTGAAATTTGTGTTCAAGTATCATATCACTAGCAGGTATTGCCCGTCTTAACCCGGCTCAATATAATGTTTCCAATTGTATTTATTTTGTGTGTGCACAACCTTCCCATATGCTTTCACCCTTTAAGTTACCAGTAGGAAGGCATTTAAGGGATTTAAATGAACATTTTCTGTTCTTGACAAAAAATTGTTCAGTAGTCCGTTACATTTTTGTTCTTGCCAAACTATTTCGTTAAACGAACATGACCACTATAACTAATATTTTTTAAAGCTCGTTTTCCCTCCTTTGGAGCTAGAATTTTCCAAAAGCCTTTCTTAGTGTGCTCCTACACTATGATGTATACTATAAAAGGATATTTGAGTCAAAATTTCATCATTTACCGTTTGGGCTGTGCGTTGATCACCAATTAGTCAGGACAAACTGTTTTATATATAGAGAAACTGCAACGTTTTACGATAGACTATGTGCAAAAAAAGGGGAATAATTATAAGGTATATCCTAATTTTAAATTCACATTTGAGTCTTTTCGTGCCATATTGAGTCAATACGGTCACGCACAAACTCGGAATATGAAACACGGCACACGTGTCAATGCCGTGCAGCGATGAGCCACGATCAAAAAGCACTGACAATTCTCATCTCAATTTGCTAGAGTAAGACTTTCGATAGTTGAAGCCACCGATAGCATCAAAATATCGAAGTTTGAATGGAATAAGCTGAATATTTAAATAATAAAATCTAATTATTTATTGAGATCAATAAGAACAAATCATAAACATACATACATCTGCCCACAATACGAAGCAGAATATGCGTAGCTCCGTTATTCGATTCCTGCTTTACTATGGCTTACGCAGTCGTTGTCTAGCGACGGTAACTGTAAACTTTTGGCGTTTTTCCTTTGCAATTAACATTAAATGGTCAAAACGAAAGAAGAAGAGCGAGCCAATGACTTGCAGTTGTTGTTGTTTTTAGAGCATTATTTTTTTTACAATCAAACAACTGTGTTCGATTGCCCAATGTATACATTAATACGAATGTACATACATGCTACATTCATACACAGGCATACATACATACATATGTACATATGTTTCTCTTTACTTTTTCAACCGTACGTAGAGAACCGCACACATAGACACGAACTGTTGCTTGTTGTGTGTCAGTGTGTGTATATGATGTCCCCAACTATTTGATATTTGTTGTTGCTGCATAAAGTTATTAATGAAAACACTAATGCCAAATGCACTAAACAAAGAAAAAATTACTTTAAAAAATGTTATATAATTTTCAATTAATTAACATTTCTTGCTCTGCCAGTGCAAGACGAATGTACAAACATACACATGTAGATACATATGTACATACATAGATGTGCACATATGTATGTATGTATGGACATTCACACAGTGTCTCACATGTTGCTTTGGCTATTTCAATCGTTTGCACGCAACTACACGAACAGCTGTTTGCATGTGTGTGTGTGTATGTATACTTAGTTGTCCCCAACTGTTTGACATTTTGTATTGTTTGTTCTGCCTGCTTTTGTAAAATGCATATTTTGAAAATCCTTGAATGCAAAGTTGTAGATTTAGTTACGTAAATTACATTATCCAAATTTTAAATCGATCGGACTAAATTTATAACACAAACTTTTCATTTGAAATAGTGAATAAATATTAAAACCCCAATAATTCAAGCTCCAACACAAATTTCGAAAATCTAAGTATGCAGTTTTGTTTGTATTCTTTAATTGATTTCAGAAACCAAATTTTATGTCGATCGGCTAAAAAATGCGGATTTTTCAAACAAACTTTGGAGCTACTTTTCCCCCCTTTGGAGCTCGAATTTTCCAAAATCCCTTCTTAGTGCTCATCTACACCATGATAGGATACTTGAGCCCAAATTTCAGCATCCTAGCTTTTACCGTTTGGGCTGTGGGCTGTTGACGCGGTTTCCTTTTGTGCCCCAAGAAAACCCCAATAATTCAAGCTCCAACAAAAAATTTAAAAACCGAGTATGCAGTTTTCTTTGTATTCGTTTATTGATTTTAGAAACTAAGTTTTAAGTCGATCGGTTGAAAAATGCGGATTTTTCAAACAAACTTTGGAGCTACTTTTCCCCCCTTTGGAGCTCGAATTTTCCAAAATCCCTTCTTAGTGCTCATCTACACCATGATGGGATACTTGAGCCCAAATTTCAGCATCCTAGCTTTTACCGTGTAGGCTGTGGGCTGTTGACGCGGTTTGCTTTTGTGCCCCAAGAAAACCCCAATAATTCAAGCTCCAACAAAAAATTTAAAACCCGAGTATGCAGTTTTCTTTGTATTCGTTTATTGATTTTAGAAACTAAGTTTTAAGTCGATCGGTTGAAAAATGCGGATTTTTCAAACAAACTTTGGAGCTACTTTTCCCCCCTTTGGAGCTCGAATTTTCCAAAATCCCTTCTTAGTGCTCATCTACACCATGATGGGATACTTGAGCCCAAATTTCAGCATCCTAGCTTTTACCGTGTAGGCTGTGGGCTGTTGACGCGGTTTGCTTTTGTGCCCCAACATTTTTTTTACAGGAAAACTCCCATATATTTGGCCCCAAAAAAATATCAAAAAACCAAGTATACAGTTTTTCTTGGAATTGTTCTGAGAGTATACAAACTAAGTTTAAAGTTAATCAGATGAAAACTGTAGATTTTTCATACAAACGTTGGAGCCTGTTTTCCCCCCTTTAGAGCTCGAGTTTTCCAAAATCCCTTCTTAGTGGGGACCTAGACTATGAAAGGATATTTGAGTCCAAATTTCAGCTTCCTAGCCTTTACCGTTTGGGCTGTGCGTTGATCACCAATCAGTCAGTCAGGACAAACTGTTTTATATATATAGAGATAGTGTAGCTGTGCATTAAGAAGGGGATTCGGAAAATTCGAGCTACAAAGGCAGGAAAACGAGCTGTAAAGTTTGTTTGAAAAATTCACATTTCGATGGGTTACTCGACCTAAAACTAGGTTTCTAAATCAATAAAATAATATAAATAAAACTGCATACTCGGTATTTTGAATATTCTCTAGCACACACAGACTGAATTATGTGGGCAAAAGGAAACTACATCAACAGCCCACAGCCCAAACCGTAGAACCTAGGAAGCTGAACATTGGGCTCAAGTATCATATCATAGTAAGAAGGGGATTCGGAAAATTCGAGCTACAAAGGGAGGAAAACGAGCTGTAAAGTTTGTTTGAAAAATTCACATTTCGATTGGTTACTCGACCTAAAACTAGGTTTCTAAATCAATAAAATAATATAAATAATACTGCATACTCGGTATTTTGAATATTCTCTAGCACACACAGACTGAATTATGTGGGCAAAAGGAAACTACGTCATCAGCCCACAGACAAACCGTAGAAGCTAGGAAACTGAAATTTGTGTTCAAGTATCATATCATAGTAAGAAGGGGATTCGGAAAATTCGAGCTTCGAAGGGAGGAAACGAGCTGTAAAGTTTGTTTGAAAAATTCACATTTCGATGGGTTACTCGACCTAAAACTAGGTTTCTAAATCAATAAAATAATATAAATAAAACTGCATACTCGGTATTTTGAATATTATCTAGCACACATAGACTGAATTATGGAGGCAAAAGGAAACTACATCAACAGCCCACAGCCCAAACCGTAGAAGCTAGAAAACTGAAATTTGTGTTCAAGTATCATATCATAGTGTAGCTGTGCATTAAGAAGGGGATTCGGAAAATTCGAGCTACAAAGAGAGGAAAACAAGCTGTAAAGTTTGTTTGAAAAATTCACATTTTGATTGGTTACTTGACCTAAAACTAGGTTTCTAAATCAATAAAATAATATAAATAAAACTGCATACTCGGTATTTTGAATATTCTCTAGGACACACAGACTGAATTATGTGGGCAAAAGGAAACTACTTCAACAGCCCACAGCCCAAACCGTAGAAGCTAGGAAGCTGAACATTGGGCTCAAGTATCATATCATAGTAAGAAGGGGATTCGGAAAATTCGAGCTACAAAGGGAGGAAAACGAGCTGTAAAGTTTGTTTGAAAAATTCACATTTCGATTGGTTACTCGACCTAAAACTAGGTTTCTAAATCAATAAAATAATATAAATAATACTGCATACTCGGTATTTTGAATATTCTCTAGCACACACAGACTGAATTATGTGGGCAAAAGGAAACTACGTCATCAGCCCACAGCCCAAACCGTAGAAGCTAGGAAACTGAAATTTGTGTTCAAGTATCATATCATAGTGTAGATGTGCACTAAGAAGGGGATTTGGAAAATTCGAGCTACAAAGGGAGGAAAACGAGCTGTAAAGTTTGTTTGAAAAATTCACATTTCGATTGGTTACTCGACCTAAAACTAGGTTTCTAAATCAATAAAATAATATAAATAATACTGCATACTCGGTATTTTGAATATTCTCTAGCACACACAGACTGAATTATGTGGGCAAAAGGAAACTACATCAACAGCCCACAGCCCAAACCGTAGAAGCTAGGAAGCTGAACATTGGGATCAAGTACCATATCATAGTAAGAAGGGGATTTGGAAAATTCGAGCTTCGAAGGGAGGAAACGAGCTGTAAAGTTTGTTTGAAAAATTCACATTTCGATTGGTTACTCGACCTAAAACTAGGTTTCTAAATCAATAAAATAATATAAATAAAACTGCATACTCGGTATTTTGAATATTCTCTAGCACACACAGACTGAATTATGGAGGCAAAAGGAAACTACATCAACAGCCCACAGCCCAAACCGTAGAAGCTAGGAAACTGAAATTTGTGTTCAAGTATCATATCTAGGTAGGTGTGCACTAAGAAGGGGATTTGGAAAATTCGAGCTTAGAAGGGAGGAAAACGAGCTGTAAAGTTTGTTTGAAAAATTCACATTTCGATTGGGTTACTCGACCTAAAACTAGGTTTCTAAATCAATAAAATAATATAAATAAAACTGCATACTCGGTATTTTGAATATTCTCTAGGCACACACAGACTGAATTATGTGGGCAAAGGAAACTACATCAACAGCCCACAGCCCAAACCGTAGAAGCTAGGAAGCTGAACATTGGGCTCAAGTATCATATCATAGTAAGAAGGGGATTCGGAAAATTCGAGCTTCGAAGTGAGGAAACGAGCTGTAAAGTTTGTTTGAAAAATTCACATTTCGATGGGTTACTCGACCTAAAACTAGGTTTCTAAATCAATAAAATAATATAAATAATAACTGCATACTCGGTATTTTGAATATTCTCTAGCACACAGACTGAATTATGGAGGCAAAAGGAAACTACCTTCAACAGCCCACAGCCCAAACCGTAGAAGCTAGGAAGCTGAACATTGGGCTCAAGTATCATATCATAGTAAGAAGGGGATTCGGAAAATTCGAGCTTCGAAGGGAGGAAAACGAGCTGTAAAGTTTGTTTGAAAAATTCACATTTGATTGGTTACTTCGACCTAAAACTAGGTTTCTAAATCAATAAAATAATATAAATAAAACTGCATACTCGGTATTTTGAATATTCTCTAGGACACACAGACTGAATTATGTGGGCAAAAGGAAACTAATTCAACACCCCACAGCCCAAACCGTAGAAGCTAGGAAGCTGAACATTGGGCTCAAGTATCATATCATAGTAAGAAGGGGATTCGGAAAATTCGAGCTACAAAGGGAGGAAAACGAGCTGTAAAGTTTGTTTGAAAAATTCACATTTCGATTGGTTACTCGACCTAAAACTAGGTTTCTAAATCAATAAAATAATATAAATAATACTGCATACTCGGTATTTTGAATATTCTCTAGCACACACAGACTGAATTATGTGGGCAAAAGGAAACTACGTCATCAGCCCACAGCCCAAACCGTAGAAGCTAGGAAACTGAAATTTGTGTTCAAAGTATCATATCATAGTGTAGATGTGCACTAAGAAGGGGATTTGGAAAATTCGAGCTACAAAGGGAGGAAAACGAGCTGTAAAGTTTGTTTGAAAAATTCACATTTCGATTGGTTACTCGACCTAAAACTAGGTTTCGAAATCAATAAAATAATATAAATAATACTGCATACTCGGTATTTTGAATATTCTCTAGGACACACAGACTGAATTATGTGGGCAAAAGGAAACTACGTCAACAGCCCACAGTCCAAACCGTAGAAGCTAGGAAGCTGAACATTGGGATCAAGTACCATATCATAGTAAGAAGGGGATTCGGAAAATTCGAGCTTCGAAGGGAGGAAACGAGCTGTAAAGTTTGTTTGAAAAATTCACATTTCGATGGGTTACTCGACCTAAAACTAGGTTTCTAAATCAATAAAATAATATAAATAAAACTGCATACCCGGTATTTTGAATATTCTCTAGCACACACAGACTGAATTATGGAGGCAAAAGGAAACTACATCAACAGCCCACAGCCCAAACCGTAGAAGCTAGGAAACTGAAATTTGTGTTCAAGTATCATATCTTAAGGTAGGTGTGCACTAAGAAGGGGATTTGGAAAATTCGAGCTTAGAAGGGAGGAAAACGAGCTGTAAAGTTTGTTTGAAAAATTCACATTTCGATGGGTTACTCGACCTAAAACTAGGTTTCTAAATCAATAAAATAATATAAATAATACTGAATACTCGGTATTTTGAATATTCTCTAGAACACACAGACTGAATTATGTGGGCAAAAGCAAACTACTTCAACAGTCCACAGCCCAAACCGTATCATAGTAAGAAGGGGATTCGGAAAATTCGAGCCTCGAAGGGAGGAAACGACTGTAAAGTTTGTTTGAAAAATTCACATTTCGATTGGTTACTCGACCAAAAACTAGGTTTCTAAATCAATAAAATAATATAAATAAAACTGCATACCCGGTATTTTGAATATTCTCTAGCACACACAGACTGAATTATGGAGGCAAAAGGAAACTACATCAACAGCCCACAGCCCAAACCGTAGAAGCTGGAAGCTGAACATTGGGCTCAAGTATCATATCATAGTACGAAGGGGATTCGGAAAATTCGAGCTACAAAGGGAGGAAAACGAGCTGTAAAGTTTGTTTGAAAAATTCACATTTTGATTGGTTACTTGACCTAAAACTAGGTTTCGAAATCAATAAAATAATATAAATAAAACTGCATACTCGGTATTTTGAATCTTCTCTAGGACACACAGACTGAATTATGTGGGCAAAAGGAAACTACGTCAACAGCTCACAGCCCAAACCGTAGAAGCTAGGAAGCTGAACATTTGGCTCAAGTATCATATCATAGTAAGAAGGGGTTTCGGAAAATTCGAGCTACAAAGGGAGGAAAACGAGCTGTAAAGTTTGTTTGAAAAATTCACATTTTGATTGGTTACTCGACCTAAAACTAGGTTTCTAAATCAATAAAATAATATAAATAAAACTGCATACTCGGTATTTTGAATATTCTCTAGGACACACAGACTGAATTATGTGGGCAAAAGGAAACTACTTCAACAGAACACAGCCCAAACCGTAGAAGCTAGGAAGCTGAACATTGGGATCAAGTATCATATCATAGTACGAAGGGGATTCGGAAAATTCGAGCTTCGAAGGGGGGAAAACGAGCTGTAAAGTTTGTTTGAAAAATTCACATTTTGATTGGTTACTCGACCTAAAACTAGGTTTCTAAATCAATAAAATAATATAAATAAAACTGCATACTCGGTATTTTGAATATTCTCTAGGACACACAGACTGAATTATGTGGGCAAAAGGAAACTACATCAACAGCCCACAGCCCAAACCGTAGAAGCTAGGAAGCTGAACATTGGGATCAAGTATCATATCATAGTACGAAGGGGATTCGGAAAATTCGAGCTACAAAGGGAGGAAAACGAGCTGTAAAGTTTGTTTGAAAAATTCACATTTCGATGGGTTACTCGACCTAAAACTAGGTTTCTAAATCAATAAAATAATATAAATAAAACTGCATACTCTGTATTTTGAATATTCTCTAGGACACACAGACTGAATTATGTGGGCAAAAGGAAACTACTTCAACAGACCACAGCCCAAACCGTAGAAGCTAGGAAGCTGAACATTGGGATCAAGTATCATATCATAGTACGAAGGGGATTCGGAAAATTCGAGCCTTCGAAGGGGGGAAAACGAGCTGTAAAGTTTGTTTGAAAAATTCACATTTTGATTGGTTACTCGACCTAAAACTAGGTTTCTAAATCAATAAAATAATATAAATAAAACTGCATACTCGGTATTTTGAATATTCTCTAGGACACACAGACTGAATTATGGAGGCAAAAGGAAACTACATCAACAGCCCACAGCCCAAACCGTAGAAGCTAGAAAACTGAAATTTGTGTTCAAGTATCATATCATAGTGTAGCTGTGCATTAAGAAGGGGATTCGGAAAATTCGAGCTACAAAGAGAGGAAAACGAGCTGTAAAGTTTGTTTGAAAAATTCACATTTTGATTGGTTACTCGACCTAAAACTAGGTTTCTAAATCAATAAAATAATATAAATAAAACTGCATACTCGGTATTTTGAATATTCTCTAGCACACACAGACTGAATTATGTGGGCAAAAGGAAACTACGTCATCAGCCCACAGCCCAAACCGTAGAAGCTATGAAACTGAAATTTGTGTTCAAGTATCATATCATAGTAAGAAGGGGATTCGGAAAATTCGAGCTTCGAAGGGAGGAAACGAGCTGTAAAGTTTGTTTGAAAAATTCACATTTACTCGACCTAAAACTAGGTTTCTAAATCAATAAAATAATATAAATAAAACTGCATACTCGGTATTTTGAATATTCTCTAGGACACACAGACTGAATTATGTGGGCAAAAGGAAACTACGTCAACAGCCCACAGCCCAAACCGTAGAAGCTAGGAAACTGAAATTTGTGTTCAAGTATCATATCACTAGCAGGTATTGCCCGTCTTAACCCGGCTCAATATAATGTTTCCAATTGTATTTATTTTGTGTGTGCACAACCTTCCCATATGCTTTCACCCTTTAAGTTACCAGTAGGAAGGCATTTAAGGTATTTAAATGAACATTTTCTGTTCTTGACAAAAAATTGTTCAGTAGTCCGTTACATTTTTGTTCTTGCCAAACTATTTCGTTAAACGAACATGACCACTATAACTAATATTTTTTGAAGCTCGTTTTCCCCCCTTTGGAGCTAGAATTTTCCAAAAGCCTTTCTTAGTGTGCTCCTACACTATGATGGATACTATGAAAGGATATTTGAGTCAAAATTTCATCTTTTACCGTTTGGGCTGTGCGTTGATCTCCAATTAGTCAGGACAAACTGTTTTATATATAGAGAAACCGCAACGTTTTACGATAGACTATGTGCAAAAAAAGGGGAATAATTATAAGGGTATATCCTAATTTTAAATTCACATTTGAGTCTTTTCGTGCCATATTGAGTCAATACGGTCACGCACAAACTCGGAATATGAAACACGGCACACGTGTCAATGCCGTGCAGCGATGAGCCACGATCAAAAAGCACTGACAATTCTCATCTCAATTTGCTAGAGTAAGACTTTCGATAGTTGAAGCCACCGATAGCATCAAAATATCGAAGTTTGAATGGAATAAGCTGAATATTTAAATAATAAAATCTAATTATTTATTGAGATCAATAAGAACAAATCATAAACATACATACATCTGCCCGCAATACGAAGCAGAATATGCGTAGCTCCGTTATTCGGTTCCTGCTTTACTATGGCTTACGCAGTCGTTGTCTAGCGACGGTAACTGTAAACTTTTGGCGTTTTGCCTTTGCAATTAACATTAAATGGTCAAAACGAAAGAAGAAGAGCGAGCCAATGACTTGCAGTTGTTGTTGTTTTTAGAGCATTATTTTTTTTACAATCAAACAACTGTGTTCGATTGCCCAATGTATACATTAATACGAATGTACATACATGCTACATTCATACACAGGCATACATACATACATATGTACATATGTTTCTCTTTACTTTTTCAACCGTACGTAGAGAACCGCACACATAGACACGAACTGTTGCTTGTTGTGTGTCAGTGTGTGTATGTGATGTCCCCAACTATTTGATATTTGTTGTTGCTGCATAAAGTTATTAATGAAAACACTAATGCCAAATGCACTAAACAAAGAAACAATTACTTTGCACATATGTATGTATGTATGGACATTCACACAGTGTCTCACATGTTGCTTTGGCTATTTCAATCGTTTGCACGCAACTACACGAACAGCTGTTTGCATGTGTGTGTGTGTATGTATACTTAGTTGTCCCCAACTGTTTGACATTTTGTATTGTTTGTTCTGCCTGCTTTTGTAAAATGCATATTTTGAAAATCCTTGAATGCAAAGTTGTAGATTTAGTTACGTAAATTACATTATCCAAATTTTAAATCGATCGGACTAAATTTATAACACAAACTTTTCATTTGAAATAGTGAATAAATATTAAAACCCCAATAATTCAAGCTCCAACACAAATTTCGAAAATCTAAGTATGCAGTTTTGTTTGTATTCTTTAATTGATTTCAGAAACCAAATTTTATGTCGATCGGCTAAAAAATTCGGATTTTTCAAAGAAAATTTGGATCTCGTTTTCCCCCCTTTGGAGCTCGAATTTTCCAATGACGCGGTTTGCTTTTGTGCCCCAACATTTTTTTTACAGGAAAACTCCCATATATTAGGCCCAAAAAAAAAATATCAAAAAACCAAGTATACAGTTTTTCTTGGAATTGTTCTGAGAGTATACAAACTAAGTTTAAAGTTAATCAGATGAAAACTGTAGATTTTTCATACAAACGTTGGAGCCTGTTTTCCCCCCTTTAGAGCTCGAGTTTTCCAAAATCCCTTCTTAGAATTAGACTATGAAAGGATACTTGAGTCCAAATTTCAGCTTCCTAGCCTTTACCGTTTGGGCTGTGCGTTGATCACCAATCAGTCAGTCAGGACAAACTGTTTTATATATATAGAGATAGTGTAGCTGTGTAGCTGAATGTTTGAAAAATTCACATTTCGATGGGTTACTCGACCTAAAACTAGGTTTCTAAATCAATAAAATAATATAAATAAAACTGCATACTCGGTATTTTGAATATTCTCTAGCACACACAGACTGAATTATGGAGGCAAAAGGAAACTACATCAACAACCCACAGCCCAAACCGTAGAAGCTAGGAAGCTGAACATTGGGATCAAGTATCATATCATAGTACGAAGGGGATTCGGAAAATTCGAGCTTCGAAGGGGGGAAAACGAGCTGTAAAGTTTGTTTGAAAAATTCACATTTTGATTGGTTACTTGACCTAAAACTAGGTTTCGAAATCAATAAAATAATATAAATAAAACTGCATACTCGGTATTTTGAATATTCTCTAGCACACACAGACTGAATTATGTGGGCAAAAGGAAACTACGTCAACAGCCCAAACCGTAGAAGCTAGGAAGCTGAAATTTGTGTTCAAGTATCATATCATAGTGTAGCTGTGCACTAAGAAGGGGATTCGGAAAATTCGAGCTACAAAGGGAGGAAAACGAGCTGTAATGTTTGTTTGAAAAATTCACATTTTGATTGGTTACTTGACCTAAAACTAGGATTCTAAATCAATAAAATAATATAAATAAAACTGCATACTCGGTATTTTGAATATTCTCTAGGACACACAGACTGAATTATGTGGGCAAAAGGAAACTACATCAACAGCCCACAGCCCAAACCGTAGAAGCTGGAAGCTGAACATTGGGCTCAAGTATCATATCATAGTACGAAGGGGATTCGGAAAATTCGAGCTACAAAGGGAGGAAAACGAGCTGTAAAGTTTGTTTGAAAAATTCACATTTTGATTGGTTACTTGACCTAAAACTAGGTTTCTAAATCAATAAAATAATATAAATAAAACTGCATACTCGGTATTTTGAATATTCTCTAGCACACACAGACTGAATTATGTGGGCAAAAGGAAACTACATCAACAGCCCACAGCCCAAACCGTAGAAGCTGGAAGCTGAACATTGGGATCAAGAATCATATCATAGTACGAAGGGGATTCGGAAAATTCGAGCTACAAAGGGAGGAAAACGAGCTGTAAAGTTTGTTTGAAAAATTCACATTTTGATTGGTTACTTGACCTAAAACTAGGTTTCGAAATCAATAAAATAATATAAATAAAACTGCATACTCGGTATTTTGAATATTCTCTAGGACACACAGACTGAATTATGTGGGCAAAAGGAAACTACGTCAACAGCCCACAGCCCAAACCGTAGAAGCTAGGAAACTGAAATTTGTGTTCAAGTATCATATCACTAGCAGGTATTGCCCGTCTTAACCCGGCTCAATATAATGTTTCCAATTGTATTTATTTTGTGTGTGCACAACCTTCCCATATGCTTTCACCCTTTAAGTTACCAGTAGGAAGGCATTTAAGGGATTTAAATGAACATTTTCTGTTCTTGACAAAAAATTGTTCAGTAGTCCGTTACATTTTTGTTCTTGCCAAACTATTTCGTTAAACGAACATGACCACTATAACTAATATTTTTTGAAGCTCGTTTTCCCCCCTTTGGAGCTAGAATTTTCCAAAAGCCTTTCTTAGTGTGCTCCTACACTATGATGGATACTATGAAAGGATATTTGAGTCAAAATTTCATCTTTTACCGTTTGGGCTGTGCGTTGATCACCAATTAGTCAGGACAAACTGTTTTATATATAGAGAAACCGCAACGTTTTACGATAGACTATGTGCAAAAAAAGGGGAATAATTATAAGGTATATCCTAATTTTAAATTCACATTTGAGTCTTTTCGTGCCATATTGAGTCAATACGGTCACGCACAAACTCGGAATATGAAACACGGCACACGTGTCAATGCCGTGCAGCGATGAGCCACGATCAAAAAGCACTGACAATTCTCATCTCAATTTGCTAGAGTAAGACTTTCGATAGTTGAAGCCACCGATAGCATCAAAATATCGAAGTTTGAATGGAATAAGCTGAATATTTAAATAATAAAATCTAATTATTTATTGAGATCAATAAGAACAAATCATAAACATACATACATCTGCCCGCAATACGAAGCAGAATATGCGTAGCTCCGTTATTCGGTTCCTGCTTTACTATGGCTTACGCAGTCGTTGTCTAGCGACGGTAACTGTAAACTTTTGGCGTTTTGCCTTTGCAATTAACATTAAATGGTCAAAACGAAAGAAGAAGAGCGAGCCAATGACTTGCAGTTGTTGTTGTTTTTAGAGCATTATTTTTTTTACAATCAAACAACTGTGTTCGATTGCCCAATGTATACATTAATACGAATGTACATACATGCTATATTCATACACAGGCATACATACATACATATGTACATATGTTTCTCTTTACTTTTTCAACCGTACGTAGAGAACCGCACACATAGACACGAACTGTTGCTTGTTGTGTGTCAGTGTGTGTATGTGATGTCCCCAACTATTTGATATTTGTTGTTGCTGCATAAAGTTATTAATGAAAACACTAATGCCAAATGCACTAAACAAAGAAAAAATTACTTTAAAAAATGTTATATAATTTTCAATTAATTAACATTTCTTGCTCTGCCAGTGCAAGACGAATGTACAAACATACACATGTAGATACATATGTACATACATAGATGTGCACATATGTATATGTATGTTGCTTTGGCTATTTCAATCGTTTGCACGCAACTACACGAACAGCTGTTTGCATGTGTGTGTGTGTATGTATACTTAGTTGTCCCCAACTGTTTGACATTTTGTATTGTTTGTTCTGCCTGCTTTTGTAAAATGCATATTTTGAAAATCCTTGAATGCAAAGTTGTAGATTTAGTTACGTAAATTACATTATCCAAATTTTAAATCGATCGGACTAAATTTATAACACAAACTTTTCATTTGAAATAGTGAATAAATATTAAAACCCCAATAATTCAAGCTCCAACACAAATTTCGAAAATCTAAGTATGCAGTTTTGTTTGTATTCTTTAATTGATTTCAGAAACCAAATTTTATGTCGATCGGCTAAAAAATTCGGATTTTTCAAAGAAAATTTGGATCTCGTTTTCCCCCCTTTGGAGCTCGAATTTTCCAAAATCCCTTCTTAGTGCTCATCTACACCATGATAGGATACTTGAGCCCAAATTTCAGCATCCTAGCTTTTACCGTTTGGGCTGTGGGCTGTTGACGCGGTTTCCTTTTGTGCCCCAAGAAAACCCCAATAATTCAAGCTCCAACAAAAAATTTAAAAACCCAGTATGCAGTTTTCTTTGTATTCATTTATTGATTTTAGAAACTAAGTTTTAAGTCGATCGGTTGAAAAATGCGGATTTTTCAAACAAACTTTGGAGCTACTTTTCCCCCCTTTGGAGCTCGAATTTTCCAAAATCCCTTCTTAGTGCTCATCTACACCATGATGGGATACTTGAGCCCAAATTTCAGCATCCTAGCTTTTACCGTGTAGGCTGTGGGCTGTTGATGCGGTTTGCTTTTGTGCCCCAAGAAAACCCCAATAATTCAAGCTCCAACAAAAAATTTAAAAACCGAGTATGCAGTTTTCTTTGTATTCATTTATTGATTTTAGAAACTAAGTTTTAAGTCGATCGGTTGAAAAATGCGGATTTTTCAAACAAACTTTGGAGCTACTTTTCCCCCCTTTGGAGCTCGAATTTTCCAAAATCCCTTCTTAGTGCTCATCTACACCATGATGGGATACTTGAGCCCAAATTTCAGCATCCTAGCTTTTACCGTGTAGGCTGTGGGCTGTTGACGCGGTTTGCTTTTGTGCCCCAACATTTTTTTTACAGAAAAACTCCCATATATTAGGCCCCAAAAAAAAAATATCAAAAAACCAAGTATACAGTTTTTCTTGTTTTCTTTGTTCTGAGAGTATACAAACTAAGTTTAAAGTTAATCAGATGAAAACTGTAGATTTTTCATACAAACGTTGGAGCCTGTTTTCCCCCCTTTAGAGCTCGAGTTTTCCAAAATCCCTTCTTAGTGGGGACCTAGACTATGAAAGGATACTTGAGTCCAAATTTCAGCTTCCTAGCCTTTACCGTTTGGGCTGTGCGTTGATCACCAATCAGTCAGTCAGGACAAACTGTTTTATATATATAGAGATAGTGTAGCTGTGTAGCTGAATGTTTGAAAAATTCACATTTCGATGGGTTACTCGACCTAAAACTAGGTTTCTAAATCAATAAAATAATATAAATAAAACTGCATACTCGGTATTTTGAATATTCTCTAGCACACACAGACTGAATTATGGAGGCAAAAGGAAACTACATCAACAACCCACAGCCCAAACCGTAGAAGCTAGGAAGCTGAACATTGGGATCAAGTATCATATCATAGTACGAAGGGGATTCGGAAAATTCGAGCTTCGAAGGGGGGAAAACGAGCTGTAAAGTTTGTTTGAAAAATTCACATTTTGATTGGTTACTTGACCTAAAACTAGGTTTCGAAATCAATAAAATAATATAAATAAAACTGCATACTCGGTATTTTGAATATTCTCTAGCACACACAGACTGAATTATGTGGGCAAAAGGAAACTACGTCAACAGCCCAAACCGTAGAAGCTAGGAAGCTGAAATTTGTGTTCAAGTATCATATCATAGTGTAGCTGTGCACTAAGAAGGGGATTCGGAAAATTCGAGCTACAAAGGGAGGAAAACGAGCTGTAATGTTTGTTTGAAAAATTCACATTTTGATTGGTTACTTGACCTAAAACTAGGTTTCTAAATCAATAAAATAATATAAATAAAACTGCATACTCGGTATTTTGAATATTCTCTAGGACACACAGACTGAATTATGTGGGCAAAAGGAAACTACATCAACAGCCCACAGCCCAAACCGTAGAAGCTAGGAAGCTGAACATTGGGCTCAAGTATCATATCATAGTACGAAGGGGATTCGGAAAATTCGAGCTACAAAGGGAGGAAAACGAGCTGTAAAGTTTGTTTGAAAAATTCACATTTTGATTGGTTACTTGACCTAAAACTAGGTTTCTAAATCAATAAAATAATATAAATAAAACTGCATACTCGGTATTTTGAATATTCTCTAGGACACACAGACTGAATTATGTGGGCAAAAGGAAACTACATCAACAGCCCACAGCCCAAACCGTAGAAGCTGGAAGCTGAACATTGGGCTCAAGTATCATATCATAGTAAGAAGGGGATTCGGAAAATTCGAGCTACAAAGGGAGGAAAACGAGCTGTAAAGTTTGTTTGAAAAATTCACATTTTGATTGGTTACTCGACCTAAAACTAGGTTTCTAAATCAATAAAATAATATAAATAAAACTGCATACTCGGTATTTTGTATATTCTCTAGGACACACAGACTCAATTATGTGGGCAAAAGGAAACTACGTCAACAGCCCACAGCCCAAACCGTAGAAGCTAGGAAGCTGAAATTTGTGTTCAAGTATCATATCATAGTGTAGCTGTGCATTAAGAGGGGATTCGGAAAATTCGAGCTACAAAGGGAGGAAAACGAGCTGTAAAGTTTGTTTGAAAAATTCACATTTTGATTGGTTACTTGACCTAAAACTAGGTTTCTAAATCAATAAAATAATATAAATAAAACTGCATACTCGGTATTTTGAATATTCTCTAGCACACACAGACTGAATTATGGAGGCAAAAGGAAACTACATCAACAGCCCACAGCCCACAGCCCAAACCGTAGAAGCTAGGAAGCTGAACATTGGGATCAAGTATCATATCATAGTAAGAAGGGGATTCGGAAAATTCGAGCTTCGAAGGGGGGAAAACGAGCTGTAAAGTTTGTTTGAATAATTCACATTTTGATTGGTTATTCGACTTAAAACTATGTTTCTAAATCAATAAAATAATATAAATAAAACTGCATACTCGGTATTTTGAATATTCTCTAGGACACACAGACTGAATTATGTGGGCAAAAGGAAACTACGTCAACAGCCCACAGCCCAAACCGTAGAAGCTAGGAAGCTGAAATTTGTGTTCAAGTATCATATCATAGTTGTAGGAGTGGTAGAATATAACACAGTAGCCCTGGCATACTGCAGCCCTGGTTAGGAAATGGCAGTTGGCATACGCAAAAGGGAAGAGAAGGAAATGAAAGAAAACGAAGTAACAGCATAAGTAGCATCAGATCAGGGAGTCGGGCCTGAGTTGTTGAGGCAGAAAGAGGTAATGAGTGTGCTCGTGCTAAAATCAAACGATGAATTAAATAAATGTTAAATAATAAATAACCTAACAGACCTACATACCTAATGTTAATTATACAATAAAATAATTGAGAAAACTAAAGTGAGTGTATAATTTAATCAGAGTAAGGCCCTCGACAACCCATGCCCTACAATCTTGGGGGCTCAACCGTTTTTTTTTTGTGCAGTGAAACCCGAAGAACAATACCATAAAGGCATCATAACAATCATGCAGTTTTCTTTGTATTCATTTATTGATTTTAGAAACTAAGTTTTAAGTCGATCGGTTGAAAAATGCGGATTTTTCAAACAAACTTTGGAGCTACTTTTCCCCCCTTTGGAGCTCGAATTTTCCAAAATCCCTTCTTAGTGCTCATCTACACCATGATGGGATACTTGAGCCCAAATTTCAGCATCCTAGCTTTTACCGTGTAGGCTGTGGGCTGTTGATGCGGTTTGCTTTTGTGCCCCAAGAAAACCCCAATAATTCAAGCTCCAACAAAAAATTTAAAAACCGAGTATGCAGTTTTCTTTGTATTCGTTTATTGATTTTAGAAACTAAGTTTTAAGTCGATCGGTTGAAAAATGCGGATTTTTCAAACAAACTTTGGAGCTACTTTTCCCCCCTTTGGAGCTCGAATTTTCCAAAATCCCTTCTTAGTGCTCATCTACACCATGATGGGATACTTGAGCCCAAATTTCAGCATCCTAGCTTTTACCGTGTAGGCTGTGGGCTGTTGACGCGGTTTGCTTTTGTGCCCCAACATTTTTTTTACAGAAAAACTCCCATATATTAGGCCCCAAAAAAAAAATATCAAAAAACCAAGTATACAGTTTTTCTTGTTTTCTTTGTTCTGAGAGTATACAAACTAAGTTTAAAGTTAATCAGATGAAAACTGTAGATTTTTCATACAAACGTTGGAGCCTGTTTTCCCCCCTTTAGAGCTCGAGTTTTCCAAAATCCCTTCTTAGTGGGGACCTAGACTATGAAAGGATACTTGAGTCCAAATTTCAGCTTCCTAGCCTTTACCGTTTGGGCTGTGCGTTGATCACCAATCAGTCAGTCAGGACAAACTGTTTTATATATATAGAGATAGTGTAGCTGTGTAGCTGAATGTTTGAAAAATTCACATTTCGATGGGTTACTCGACCTAAAACTAGGTTTCTAAATCAATAAAATAATATAAATAAAACTGCATACTCGGTATTTTGAATATTCTCTAGCACACACAGACTGAATTATGGAGGCAAAAGGAAACTACATCAACAACCCACAGCCCAAACCGTAGAAGCTAGGAAGCTGAACATTGGGATCAAGTATCATATCATAGTAAGAAGGGGATTCGGAAAATTCGAGCTTCGAAGGGGGGAAAACGAGCTGTAAAGTTTGTTTGAAAAATTCACATTTTGATTGGTTACTTGACCTAAAACTAGGTTTCGAAATCAATAAAATAATATAAATAAAACTGCATACTCGGTATTTTGAATATTCTCTAGCACACACAGACTGAATTATGTGGGCAAAAGGAAACTACGTCAACAGCCAGCCCAAACCGTAGAAGCTAGGAAGCTGAAATTTGTGTTCAAGTATCATATCATAGTGTAGCTGTGCACTAAGAAGGGGATTCGGAAAATTCGAGCTACAAAGGGAGGAAAACGAGCTGTAATGTTTGTTTGAAAAATTCACATTTTGATTGGTTACTTGACCTAAAACTAGGTTTCTAAATCAATAAAATAATATAAATAAAACTGCATACTCGGTATTTTGAATATTCTCTAGCACACACAGACTGAATTATGGAGGCAAAAGGAAACTACATCAACAGCCCACAGCCCAAACCGTAGAAGCTAGGAAGCTGAACATTGGGATCAAGTATCATATTCGGGATTCGAAAAATTCGAGCTTCGAAGGGGGGAAAACGACCTGTAAAGTCTGTTTGAAAAATTCACATTTTGATTGGTTACTCGACCTAAAACTAGGTTTCTAAATCAATAAAATAATATAAATAAAACTGTATACTCGGTATTTTGAATATTCTCTAGGACACACAGACTGAATTATGTGGGCAAAAGGAAACTACGTCAACAGCCCACAGCCCAAACCGTAGAAGCTAGGAAGCTGAAATTTGTGTTCAAGTATCATATCATAGTGTAGCTGTGCATTAAGAGGGGATTCGGAAAATTCGAGCTACAAAGGGAGGAAAACGAGCTGTAAAGTTTGTTTGAAAAATTCACATTTTGATTGGTTACTCGACCTAAAACTAGGTTTCTAAATCAATAAAAGAATATAAATAAAACTGCATACTCGGTATTTTGTATATTCTCTAGGACACACAGACTCAATTATGTGGGCAAAAGGAAACTACGTCAACAGCCCACAGCCCAAACCGTAGAAGCTAGGAAGCTGAAATTTGTGTTCAAGTATCATATCATAGTGTAGCTGTGCATTAAGAGGGGATTCGGAAAATTCGAGCTACAAAGGGAGGAAAACGAGCTGTAAAGTTTGTTTGAAAAATTCACATTTTGATTGGTTACTTGACCTAAAACTAGGTTTCTAAATCAATAAAATAATATAAATAAAACTGCATACTCGGTATTTTGAATATTCTCCAGCACACACAGACTGAATTATGGAGGCAAAAGGAAACTACATCAACAGCCCACAGCCCACAGCCCAAACCGTAGAAGCTAGGAAGCTGAACATTGGGATCAAGTATCATATCATAGTAAGAAGGGGATTCGGAAAATTCGAGCTTCGAAGGGGGGAAACGAGCTGTAAAGTTTGTTTGAATAATTCACATTTTGATTGGTTATTCGACTTAAAACTATGTTTCTAAATCAATAAAATAATATAAATAAAACTGCATACTCGGTATTTTGAATATTCTCTAGGACACACAGACTGAATTATGTGGGCAAAAGGAAACTACGTCAACAGCCCACAGCCCAAACCGTAGAAGCTAGGAAGCTGAAATTTGTGTTCAAGTATCATATCATAGTTGTAGTAGTGGTAGAATATAACACAGTAGCCCTGGCATACTGCAGCCCTGGTTAGGAAATGGCAGTTGGCATACGCAAAAGGGAAGAGAAGGAAATGAAAGAAAACGAAGTAACAGCATAAGTAGCATCAGATCAGGGAGTCGGGCCTGAGTTGTTGAGGCAGAAAGAGGTAATGAGTGTGCTCGTGCTAAAATCAAACGATGAATTAAATAAATGTTAAATAATAAATAACCTAACAGACCTACATACCTAATGTTAATTATACAATAAAATAATTGAGAAAACTAAAGTGAGTGTATAATTTAATCAGAGTAAGGCCCTCGACAACCCATGCCCTACAATCTTGGGGGCTCAACCGTTTTTTTTTTGTGCAGTGAAACCCGAAGAACAATACCATAAAGGCATCATAACAATCATTAAATTGTTAGTTTTTCGACGTTTTGTAAAATTGCACAGAATACATAAAAAAAAAACAATTTTGGAGTGCACGAGGCATAGAAAGCGGCGAACATTTGAGAAACTCAAACCAACAATGCGCCAGTGAGACAGCCTGTGGGACAGCAGCGTGGCACGTTTAAAACCGACGCATGCGAGCGAGACAAACAGATGGCAACAAAATCATAAGTGTGCTACAACCGAAGGTCAGAACGATCACAAGGTGTTCATATCGGCATCCACCGTTACACAGCAGAGATCGACTGTACCGAAAAAGAAGCAGCGAGCAGAGTAAGCGGCGACGGCGTAGCAAGAGAGCTACGACAACAGCAGCGAGCAGAGTAAGCAGCGACGGCGTAGCAAGAGAGCTACGACAACAACAGAATAAGCAGCGACGGCGTAGCAAGAGAGCTACGACAACAACAGAGTAAGCAGCGACGGCGGCGAGGTGAACATAGATCGACAACAGCGGTGAGCAGAGTAAGCAACAACAGCGAGAAGAGTAAGCGGCGTGTCTTATTGCCAGAATAAGAGAGTACCGGCGGTGAAGAGATCAGAACAGAAGAAGAAACAACAAGACGCAGCCAAGAGGGTGGAAAATCGCACAACGGCAAACAGTGGAGCAAGTTTGCTAAACAAGTAAATATAACACTAATTATATTTAACAAATTGGCAAATTACAAGCAAAAGAAGATTTTTGAATATATATGTTTACCACAAAAGCACAAATATTCCAATGAATTTTGTAAAATAGAATAAGCTTACTAACTTTGTATTTAAGGCGTATTATGTTGTACCACGAAATAGCACAACTCAAAGTTCCAGAGCTAAAAAAGATTTTAAGTGAATTAGGTTTGCCAACAGAGGGGCTAAAAGTTCAGTTGCAGGAAACTTTATCGAGATATTATTCTGAGGGAGCAGATTCTGAGGCAAGTTCAATATACGAAGAGAGTGTTGCAGAAGGTGCAGGTATTTCAAGAGAGAGGATCCGAATCTAGCAACAAAATGATGTTCACATTAAGAGATATTCAAGACTCTATGACAACTTTCGATGGTAGCGGAAGCTATGACGTTGTCGCTTGGCTAAGAGAGTTTGAAAATAATGCTCTTACTGTACAGTGGAACGATTTGCAAAAATTTATATATGGCAGGCAATTACTTCAAGGAGGAGAAAAGCTGTTTATAAATTCTAAAGAAGGGCTAAACGATTGGCGTACGCTAAAAAATGCATTAGAAGATGAGTTCAGCACAAAGTTTACGGCAAAGCAAATACATAAACTATTGGAAAATAGAAAGAAAAAATCCGATGAGAGTTTAAATGAATATTATTACAGCATGATGAGTTTAGCTAATAAAACCAAACTGGATGAGGAGAGTATCATTGAATATATCATTGAGGGTATTCCAGATTCAAAAGTAAATAAAAGTATTTTATACCAGGCAACTACATTAAAAGAGTTACGCGACAAGCTAAGAATTTATGAGAAAATAGCATCAGGTAGAGAATGGAAACCGAAAACAAAGTTTGAAACAAATGAACAAAAGAAGTTTAAAGAGGATATTCGTTGTTTTAAGTGCGGAGGGAAAAACCACCTAGCCAAAAACTGCAGAGAACCAAATATAAAATGTTTTAAATGCAATGAGTTTGGGCACAAGGCTAATCAAAGCGAGGTGAAAAATGAACATGCATTGGTAAAGAAAGATAAATCAAACTTGCAGCAGCTATCGCAAAGCGTTTTTAATAGAGTTTTCATAAATGTCCAGATAGGTAAACATGTTTTGTCAGCTCTGTTCGATTCAGGCAGTGATATATGCACCATCAGCGAGAAAAGTTACAAAGCGTTACATCCAGTTACTCTAAACCGAGACATAAAAGAACTTATAGGTATAGGAGGCAAAAAAATTTAAACATTGGGTTCTTTTAGAGTACATACACAATTGGATTCTAATCCAATAGCGATTAGTTTTCATGTAGTTCGAAATGAAGATACTTTATACGACGGTGTCATTGGAAGCGATGTCTTAGAGTTCGTCAACGTGACCCTTACAGCTAAAGGCATTAGTTGCCAAGCCAGAGAAAATGTTTTAAATGAAGCAACAAAATATCAGGAAAGTAAAAATAAAGAAGAAAATAAAATACCGGAGTTAAAAAATACATTTAGCCAGCTACTAACAATGGAAGTTGCTAAAGAGTCGAGTAAGCTTGACTTTTTCCATCTAAAGAGCGAAATTAAAACTGAAGTAGAAAGCATGATTGATAGTTACAAGTATAGAAAGCCAGAGAGTAGTCCAGTAGAGATGAGCATTATATTAACAGACGAAGCACCAATTTATCAGAGGCCTAGGCGATTGTCAATTGAAGAGCAGGAGAAGGTGGACAAGCAGGTTGAGGATTGGCTCAAAGAGGGAATAATTCGTCAAAGTTTTTCCGAATTTGCTTCTCCTATTGTGCTTGTGTCAAAAAAAGATGGTACCAAGAGATTATGCTGTGACTATAGAAAGCTCAATTCAAAAATCGTCAGAGATAATTTTCCGGTGGCAATAATCGACGATGTTCTTTGCAAGCTTCAGAAAGGGAATATGTTCACAACATTAGATCTTAGAAATGGATTTTTCCACGTTCCTATTAATGAAAATTCCCGAAAATATATAGCTTTCGTCACGCAAAAAGGGCAATACGAGTTTTGTTTTGTTCCTTTTGGAATTTCAAACTCCCCTGCTGTATTCATGAGGTATATATTTGCAGTATTGAGACCACTAATCGACAAAGGAACAGTTATTTTGTATATGGACGATATAATCATTCCTTCAAAAGACGAACAAGACGGTTTAAAAAAGTTAAAGGACGTGTTGAGTTTGGCAGAAGTTTCAGGCCTTAGGATTAAATGGGAAAAATGTCAGTTCTTAAAACGAAGAGTAACGTTCCTAGGGTATATAATCGAAAACGGTTCGATAACTCCATCAAAAGAGAAAACTTCAGCAGTTAACAATTTTCCAGTTCCTCGAGACAAAAAGGCAGTTCAACGTTTTTTAGGTTTAACCTCTTATTTTCGCAAATTTGTACAAGATTTTGCCATAGTGGCCAGACCTTTGACCAATCTAATGAAAAACAATGTGACTTTTAGGATGGAAGCAGAAGAATTAGCATCGTTTCAGGAGCTTAAATTACGTTTGACTAATTCACCAATTCTACGTTTATTTGATCCAAAGATTAGTACCGAAGTGCATTGCGACGCGAGTATGTATGGATATGGTTCTGTACTAATGCAAAAAGATTCCGTAGACCAACTTTATCACCCAGTCGAGTATATGAGTCGTAAAACTACCGCAGCCGAAGAGAAGTACTCGTCTTACGAATTAGAAGTTCTCGCGATAATCCAGGCTTTGAAAATATGGAGAATTTATTTGCTAGGACGAAAAATTAAAATAGTGACGGACTGCAACGCTTTTGCTATGACCATTAAAAAACAGGATGTTCCTTTAAGAGTAGCAAGGTGGGCGATTTTTCTTCAGGATTTTGAATATATAATTGAACACAGAGCAGGAACGAAAATGAAGCATGTTGATGCTTTGAGCAGAGTACACTGTTTGTTGATTCAAGATTCTTTAAGACACCGCATTAAACAGGCACAATGTCAAGACGAATGGATAAATGCTATTTTTCAGGCATTAGAAACAGGAATTTATAAAGATTATTATATTAAACACGAAGTATTGTACAAGGATTTAGTGAGAGAATTAATAGTTATACCCTCAAAGATGGAACACGAAATTATTACAATGGCACACCGCCAGGGACACTACGGTGTTAAAAAGACCAGTGAACTTATCCAAAACAAGTAAAAAAGCTAAATTCGGGTGTCCCGACTTTGAAATACTCTGTACATATGTTTACAATAATTATAGAAAATAAAAAAAATTAAGAAAATAAAAAAAAAATTTGATCGATTTTACCTCTCTCGGTATTCGAACTCACGTAAAGGGTGTATAATTGCACATTTACATAGCAATTGCGTCTGTGTGAGTGTATGTATGCCTATGCGCATCAATTCGTGTCTGTGTAAGCATTTTCGCAGTCAACCAAATAGCAACATCAACAACAGCCGCGGGCAGCGCTTGAGCAGCGCTGCAGCAGCGCTGCATCAGCAAATATATTTATGGCTTTAACTTCTTGTTAAATCGGTCTATCATAATGAAATTTGGCATACGGACACATAATAACTAACTGGGGGTATTTCCATATTTAGTTCGAAATTCCAAGAATTACGGGAGTTACGATTTGTGGGGTAGAGGGGGGAGGGAGGGGAATTCCAAAATATACATTTTCTGCGTATTCACATAAGGCATCTGGGACTAAAATTTTGTGTTCCTAGGTCTTATAGTCTCCGAGATATAGGCGATTATACGAATGGAAAATCGGGAAAACCCCCATAGGGGGGAAGTGGGGGGAAAATCAAAAAAATAAAACAAACTCGTATAGAATACACACATAACGCATCTTCGTGCAAAATTTGGTTTTCTCTATCTCTTATAGTCTCTGAGATCCAGGTGTTCATACGGACGGACAGACGGACAGACAGACAGACAGGGCTAGATCGACTCGTCTCGTCATGCTGATCAAGAATATATATACTTTGTGGGGTCTGCCACGCCTCCTTCTGCCTGTTACATTTTTCAGCTCCCGCAAACCTAATATACTCTTGTACATTTCATGTACAGAGTATAAACAGTATTATATACCAGATTTAGCAAAAAAGGTTGAAGCGATTATAAAATCATGCGTAGAGTGCATCGTAGGTGAGCAAAAACATAGCAAGAAAGAAGGTTTCCTCAATCCAATTGTTGGAGCACCCTACTTAACTTCTAAGCCTTTTCTTTGCGCTCTCTATCGCGCCCTTTACTGCGCTCTCTGTGGCGCTCTCTTTGTGCATTACTTTTCTTATGCCGGCCCGCTGACTTGTAGCGGCAGCAGGCAAATCACTTGTTAAATAATTCTCGCACATTCAACATCGTTTTTGTACAATTATCCAAGCCATTAAAGCAAATTAATAATCGAAGAATACCGCGTCTCATTAATAAATAGTTAAATCTTGTCGTTTCGCTAAAAAGCTAGCGATTTTTCATTGGCGCCCGAGCAGGGACATCGGTTTTCAGAAGATTATTTCCTTGTTTGTTTGCGGTCTTTGTGGCTTTGGTTTTTGTGCGCGGTCGTGTGATTAGTACCTCGTTTGATTTGGATCTGGTGTCGTTTGGATACCATATACATACATTTATTTGGATTTGGAGCTTGGTGCCTTGGTGTTCTGGATACAATCAACTACAGCTGCTCGTTTGGATTGTGGAGCTGCTGTCTGCCCTACTTGTGCATCGTTTGGCTTGGCTAATGGGTGATCGTCGCTCGGAATCCAGGGAAGTTTCAGTGGACTCCTTTGAGAGCTTACAGGTATTCTGTGCCAACAATTGAGCATAAAGCTCTAAGAAGTTTAATTGCTGCAAATTTGTGCAAGCGAAAGTTGTCTAAACCTAGTCACATACGTACATACATACATATGTATATATAGTACGTGTATGCTTATGCGGGCTCAATTTTTGGCACTTAAATTATTTGTGCAACCACATTACATACACAAATACATATTATATACATACATACGTCATACCTTGCACAATTTAACATATTATACACCCTCATAAACATAATTATTAACAAAACCTCGAGGCAAAACAAACAACAATAATTAAAAAAGGGCTATTAAGCTGACTCTTAACATCGAAAACAAATATTCTGAAGTTATTTTTATTTATATTGTGTTGGTTACTTCGGTAGATGTTTGTTGCATCAGCTGCATACAAACATAGCTTTGTTGTTGCTTGAGCCGCTAGCGTAGCAAAGAATTTTGTCGCTCTCTCTTTGTAGTGTCCAATTTCCTACAGGGGCAATCATAAATGATTTGAGTTGTCATACTCTTATATTTTATCTATTATGCTGCGGTCACCTTGGATAAGCGGAGCAGCATCATACGATTTTGCCGTTGCTTATCAGTACATACGTTTTTTTTTGCAGACTTCGGCTAAGCGCTAATGTTGTTGTTGATTCAAGATCGGCTTTGGCTGAAAATTGCATAGGGCTAGCTAAAGTGTTTGCATGGGGTACAGTTCACTTCTATACCGACTTCTGAGTGAAGCAGACTAAGTCTGACAAGTGATTGTGTCCAAGAGCCGATTATAATACATTGCACGTGGAAAAAAAAAGAATTAACAAGAATTGAATTTAACGAAAAGTTAAAGTAAATATAAATTCCCCAAAACCAGTGTTTATTCAGTTTTTCTACTGGAGTGGCCAGGTAATTTAGTGTCGTTCTATTATGAATATAGCCTACAATTTCAACTAATTACAGTGCCTAGTGCCAGTGCCCTTACCCTCACCCTTGGGTTTTTGATTCCTGATTAGGGTCGCCCCAAATCTCGGGTATATGTCACATATATATATCTATGCGTGGTAAATCTTCGCACGCATAAGCAAACGTGGAGGTTCATATAAAACCCACTTATCTGACGGTGACGTCATGACTAGGCTGCAGTCGCCGCTTTAGTTACTGGCGACAGCGCTGCAAGCGTCGCTGCGACCGTTTTCTGTATTTCGGCAACTGCGCTGTGGCTGTTTATACTCTGTACATGAAATGTACAAGAGTATATTAGGTTTGCGGGAGCTGAAAAATGTAACAGGCAGAAGGAGGCGTGGCAGACCCCACAAAGTATATATATTATTGATCAGCGTGACAAGACGAGTCGATCTAGCCCTGTCTGTCTGTCTGTCCGTCTGTCCGTCTGTCCGTCCGTATGAACACCTGGATCTCAGAGACTATAAGAGATAGAGACACCAAATTTTGCACGAAGATGCGTTATGTGTATATTCTATACGAGTTTGTTTTATTTTTTGATTTTCCCCCCCACTTCCCCCCTATGGGGGTTTTCCCGATTTTCCATTCGTATAATCGCCTATATCTCGGAGACTATAAAACCTAGGCACACCAAATTGTAGTCCAAGATGCCTTGTGTGAATACGCAGAAAATGTATATTTTGGAATTTCCCTCCCTCCCCCCCTCTCCCCCGCAAATGCGATTTTCTCTAACTCCCGTAATTCTTGGAATTTCGAACTAAAATTTTGGAAATACCCCCAGTTAGTTATTATGTGTCCGTATGCCAAGTTTCATTATGATAGACCGATTTACCAAGAAGTTATAGCTATAAATATATTTGCTGCTGCAGCGCTGCTCAAGCGCTGCCCGCGGCTGTTGTTGATGTTGCTGTTTGGTTGACTGCGAAAATGCTTACACAGACACGAATTGATGCGCATAGGCATACATACACTCACACAGACGCAATTGCTATGTAAATGTGCAATTATACACCCTTTACGTGAGTTCGAATACCGAGAGAGGTAAAATCGATCAAATTTTTTTTTTATTTTCTTATTTTTTTTTATTTTCTATAATTATTGTAAACATATGTACAGAGTATTTCAAAGTCGGGACACCCGACTTTAGCTTTTTTACTTGTTTTTATATCAATTGGAGCTGCAGCTGTTTCATCAAATTGGAGGCGTGGTGATTTCTAAGCCTAGCCAGATGCTGTCTAACGGGACAATGTTTGAATACTTTTTTTCTGAGCGTCGCCGAAATGTATTTCTGGATCGCCGAAGGAAAAATGCGATGCCATCTCTGAAACGACCAATTTTCCCAATGATGTGCTAGGTCTTTTCGCTTTGCTTTATATAATGAAAATCGTGGATCACTCTTAAGTGACTAAAAAGAATTGCTAATTTATTTGTATTTTTTTTTATCAGGCAATTCGGGTGCTGCGTCACATTACGTCACTTCAGGTTAAAAATAGTTTTTTTTCTTTAAAGTGTTCTTAATATCTTAACTGATTTGAAAAGAAAAAAGGAAGAAATGTTAAATGAAATGATAATGGACCATGCGTTAAAAAAAAAAAACAAAAAGTAAAATGCTTTAATTTAATTTTTTCTTTGGTAATTAATTGTAATCTTTAAAAGTTTCAACTCACGCATGTTTATGTAAAAGTTTGATCCACTATAATTGTAATTTTTCTAAGAATTCCAGCATGGTCTCATTGAGCTCAACGACGCCATTGCTTGGTAAGTCAAACCTATGTATTTTTATAGTTGATCATGACTCCTTTACATAACCTACATGCGTTTAATTTAAACCAGTTATTTGAAACTATACCCGCCTATTTCTTTCTATATTTAATTTAATTGTATTTTTTATTAATATTCTCCTAATTATTTCGGAACTATGTTTACTTATTAATTTTCAACGGTCAACACATTTGATTCAATTCGAATTTGAAACAATGAATTTTAATTCCCTCTTTAAGGTACAAATAAACCAAGAAATTTTTGAATTATTAGAAAAATAGACATGAACGCTTAAAATTTATTTCTAAGGGTCTATCGCTGGACATCAGGCCAATGACTGAACAAACCGAGTAGCTTAATTAGAAGTTATAGTAGGGACAACCCTTAATTACCAACATCGGTGTTGTCTAGGTAGGGTGGGTAAAGAATAGGGTCCCACCAACATCAGGATACCCTCACAAATCGATCTAATTCGCGGTTGCATCTGTCGATTATATGCTAAATTATTTCGGGGAATATTGCTAGTAGTTTGCATGTACTTTAGTTTCTTTCTTTGTCATGTGCACTTAATTATTGTGGCAGTGTGTTACCTGGTAGGAGTGAGGAAGAACCCCACCCCATCCGACGAGCTAATCCCGAGCATAGCGAGAAGTGCACGCCTCCTATCTCCTCCATGGTCAGGAAATTTACTTCGATAGAATAATTTTCTGTTTAATCCACCGGCACGCTACACAATTGGCGCCCAAACGTGAGGCCAAACCTAATTCGGCTTTATCTAATTCAATAAGTACAGAATTCGACCTAGATTTCTGACTCGGTCTATAGGGAAAGAATTACTAGAGAAGGTATTAGCGAACAGCTGTTTATGAATTGGTTAGCTTCGCGGCAAAAGGCTCGAAAAATCCATCCAAAATAATTTTCATTTTTTTTCCTAATATTCATATAGAGATCGGATGAAGGATAGGTATAAATATGGCGCGGAACCTCGGTATTAGGAATTTTGTTACGATTCGTTGAATACGGATCGAGCAACCATATCGAATCTGGTCTTTAAATATTTTATGCTGAAAGAACTCGTGTCATAGTACCTGGAAACTGCGATTGCAATTCGGTAAATACCAGATTGGTCGACCAGTACTTAACCGAATGTTCAAATGGCTCTTATTGTTTATTCGACTCCCCAACCGAGTTACTCGAAAGAGAACTTTAGGCTTGGAATAGCAGATCTCTGAAGAAGCTTCGGAAGTCTGACCAGCAAAAATATTCTTTCTTTAGTGACTTGGAAATAGCAAAGAGTAGTTTTACAGTATCACATGCAATTGACAGATTTAGGAATAAGATTGGTTTGTTTTGTTTGTTTAGTATTTGGCATTTTTGAAAGGCGATAGACCTAAAATTACACGATATTGGGTCACAGATTTTTATTATTATTGTTTTCTTTTGATTAAAACTACATAAAGAACTTTTTTATTGTAATTGAAAGATGCCCGTGACACGTAGTCCTGAAGGCAACACTGCCTCTGGTTTCTCGCCTCAGCAGTGTGCTATTTGTAATGATGCCTTGGGTCAGAATCAGTTGGTTGCTACAACACCGTGCCAACACCACTTTCATAGTACTTGTATGGTACAGTACATAAAAACTAATAAAGGTTGCCCTATATGCAACGTAGCCATTGACTCAGACTGTCTGAGTTATGAGGGAAACAATTTAGCAGTTGAGTTAGAAGCCGAAGTCGGACCGATAGAGGTTCCTGAAGTGGTGGTAAGACAAACCACTCAAGCTGACACCCATCCAATAGGCAAAGCCAGTGGTAAGCCACGTGGAAAAGGTAGGCCGCATAGAGGTCAAGGCGCGTACCCACGTAGTCGTATGCAAACTCGTTCACAAACCCGGTACCCCAGTGACTTAGTAGGAAGTCGTATATCCTTGGGAAGCTTAGGGAATCACTCCATAGGTGGCGAGACCAATGAAAGTATGACGAACTATATCCACTCGGCCATACAGGAACAACAAAGAAATATGATGTCGGAAATTAGTAATCTAATTAAGACATCAATTGAAAGTTCACTTCAGGTTCGAATGAATAGTCTGAATATTAACAACAATCCATCTTCGGCAAATGTTAGTCACAGTCCGCAACTGAGTGAGCGAGATCAGCACAGCTCAGGAAGAGATGCTAGAAGTAGATCTCAAGCCGAAGAAAATTCTAATATAGGCCATTCGGGTAGTGGGAATCGAAATATCATGCCTGAAAAAGCTGCCAATATCTTGGCTAGTTGGCGACTCAAATTCGATGGCTCAAAAGATGCGATGCCCGTCGATGAATTTCTATATCGACTGCGCTCTTTGACTGCCCAGACTCTAAATAATGATTACAACTTGCTTTGCGACAATTTGCATTTGCTTTTCGCAGCGAAAGCAAGCGATTGGTTTTGGAGTTTCCACAGGAAACATAGTGAGTTCTCTTGGCAGGCGTTTTCCGCCGCCTTTAGGCAAAGGTTCGACGATGCCAAGGATGACTTTGATTTATGGGAGCTCATCCGAAGACGGCGTCAAAAGGAGACAGAGTCCTTTGATGATTATCAGATGGCTTTAGAAGAGTTAGTTAATCGAATTTCCCATGAGATAAGTGAACAAAAGTTAGTCGATATTTTAATTCGTAATTCTAAGAATTCGCTTCGGTATGAACTTCTACATCTTAAGATTGCCAATAGAAATGAATTGAGATTAGAAGTCAGAAAGCATGAGAACTTTCTGAAAGACACTAGCCTTCCTGTACTCCGACCAAAGCACTTTAAGCCAAACGTTTCCGAGGTTCAAGAAGATTTCACAGATGCTGAAGAGGAAAACATTTCAGAAATAGTTCGTAAACGCCTTGTGTGTTGGAACTGTGACAAAGCCGGTCACCGTTTCGATGATTGCATGGGGGAGAGACGTATCTTTTGTTATGGCTGTGGAGCCAAAAATACGTACAAGCCTCAATGCGAAAAGTGCAACCCGGAAAACGGCAAGAAGGGTGTGCCAACAGGTCTACCAGTGTGACACATCCGAAAACCAGTTAGATACTAATAAAACAGAAATTATGTTGGATAAAGATAAGGACCAAGACATTGAAGATAGCTTGGCCGAACAGAATATACAGGAAAATTTGAATAGGATTAAACATACAATTACAAGTAATGATAATTATATAGATAGCAATGTTAGTTATTTTAGTAATATTTCTAGACCCAAGCGGTCTACAACTAGATTAAGGAGATATTGGAAAGATATAAAAACAGTCAGGAAGAAACTGATCTCGGCAATTTTTATGAGTTCAGACAATAGACTGTACACGGACTTGACAATAGAAGGACAAACGTATAAAGCACTGCTAGACTCTGGCGCAACCGTCAGCTGTATTGGTGGTAAAGCAGCGGAATATTTTCAACAGCACCCCAAGGCAAAAAGGTGTTCAGGGAAAATAAGAACCGCAAGCCATGAGTCTTGTGTAGTAAAAGCAAGATTAACCATGCCAATTCAATTCCGTACCCAAAAAGACGAAATGCAGTTTTTTATAATACCAGCTTTGAAGCAAGAGATATATCTAGGCATGGATTTCTTTCAAAGATTTGGTCTGTTAACGAGTCTTTTAGACGATAATCCTACCATTTGTGAACTAGATACTGGCAAAGACGCGTCCGACGAAGACAAGCCGAAAATGCATGTTTTAAGTAGGGAGCAAAAAGCTAGACTAGAGACTGTCATAAATGCATTTCCGTCATTCGAGCGAGAAGGCTTAGGGAGAACTAGCCTAATACAGCATTCGATTGTTATGGAAACAAAAATTCCAGTCAAACAAAGACACTGGCCTATCTCACCGGCCAAGGAAAAACTAATGTTTGACGAGGTTGAGAAAATGATATCCCTAGGAGTAATAGAACCTTCGAACAGTCCTTGGAGCAGTAATTGCGTCTTGGTACAAAAAGGATCTAAAAATCGACTTTGCTTAGACTCCAGGGAAATTAATAAGCATACCCGCAAAGATGCATATCCGTTGCCACATATAGACGGCATCCTCAGTCGACTGCCACCGGCAAGATATATTACTGGCTTGGACATGAAGCACGCCTACTGGCAAATTCCGCTAGATGAGTCTTCACGGAAATATACGGCCTTCACGGTGCCAAATCGGCCCTTATACCAATACAAGGTTATGCCGTTCGGTCTTACCAATGCCGCACAAACACTTTGCCGGCTTATGGACCAGGTAATACCGGCCCAATTGCGCACTAGAGTATTCGTATACTTAGACGATTTACTAGTGTTGTCTGATGACTTTGATTCACACCTACTGTTGTTGCAAGAAGTAGCTTTACATTTGCGCAAGGCAAACCTTACTATCAACATTAAAAAGTCAAACTTTTGCATGACTGAAATAAAATATTTGGGGTTTTTAATTGGCGAAGGCGAACTCCGCACTGACCCTAGTAAAATACATGCTATTACTAATTTTCCTATTCCTAAAACAGTCAAGCAACTTAGACGGTTCTTAGGAATGGCAGGTTGGTACCGCCGATTTGTCGATAACTTTTCTACGACAAGTGTCCCATTAACTGACCTTCTGAAAAACCCCAAGTCATTCGCTTGGAATCCCGACGCGGATAAAGCTTTTACACAATTAAAACATAGCTTGACCTCAGCACCAGTATTATGTGCTCCTGACTTTTCAAAACCTTTTCTTTTGATTTGCGACGCAAGTACGCATGGCATCGGCTGTGTCTTAGCACAGAAAAATGAAACAGGTGATGAATTACCAATTGCTTTTATGTCGGGGAAGCTTTCGAAGGCGCAGAGCAAATATACTGTTACTGAATTGGAGTGTCTTGCAGTATTGAAAGGAATTAAGAAATTCCGGCCATATATTGAGGGACAAGACTTTGAAGTGGTCACTGACCATGCCTCATTAAAATGGTTAAGTGCGCAGAAAGATTTAACTGGTCGATTGGCACGATGGGCAATCAAATTGCAAGGTTTTAATTACAAGATTAGCCATAGAAAGGGATCTGAAAATGTAGTCGCTGACACACTTTCCAGGCAGAAGGAATTGGCCGAAGTGGAGTTAGATGAACAAGGCCCTATAGTCAATGTTAGGTCACCTGCGTTTAAATCTGTTGCATACACAAATTTGATAGAACAAGTTCAAAACGCTCCAGCAAAATTACCCGATTTAAAGGTCGTGGATAATTTTGTTTATAAAAGAACACAGTCCACCACAGAGATCCCTGGCCAATATTCTTGGAAGTTGTGGATTCCTAACGAACTCACTGCTGATGTAATTTCAAGGGCACACAATCCTCCAAATGCAGCCCATTGTGGCATGGCAAAAACAATTGAAAAGTTGCGAAGATATGTGTTTTGGCCGAAAATGGCGAGTCAAATAAAAGAGTATATTTCCAACTGCGAAGTATGCCATCAGACAAAAAACCCTAATAAAGTTTTAAGACCTCCTCTAGGAAAGCCGATGGTTTCTGATAGGCCGTTCCAAAAACTTTATATGGATCTTTTAGGTCCATACCCTAGATCGAAAATGGGAAATATAGGGCTTTTGATAATCGTAGATCATTGCACAAAGTTTCATTTTTTTTGTCCTTTAAAAAAATTTACTTCGCATAGAATTTGTGAATATCTTGAAAATACACTTTTTCCAACCTTCGGAGTCCCTGAAACCATACTAACCGATAATGGTTCCCAATTTGTTTCCGGTGCATTCAAAGCATTCTTAACGCGATTTGGAGTCTCTCAAATCTGCACGGCATTTTATTCGCCTCAAGCAAATGCTAGTGAGAGACTAAATCGAACACTCTTAGCTGCTATTCGTGCCTATATTGGCAAAGACCACACCAACTGGGATGCCAAACTATCAGGAATAAGTGCGGCTTTAAGAGGAAGTGTCCACCGAAGTACTGGATACTCACCGTATTTTACGGTCTTTGGCCAAAACATGGTTATGAATGGCAAAGACTACGACCTACTCAGGCGACTGCAATTGCTTACAGATGATATAAGAATTAACCCGCCCGATGCTTTGCAAATTATACGGCAAGCAGCCCAAACAGCTATTTCTGATGCACATGAGAAAAATGCTAAATCGTATAATTTGAGGAGTAGAAAAATACAATTCAAAGTTGGCGAAAAAGTTTACGCCCGAAATTTCTGTCAAAGCAATGCTAGTAAGAAATTCAGCTCTAAGCTAGCACCAGTTTTCATTCCTGCAGAGGTAATACGAAAAGTAAGCCCATCCTTTTACCAATTGGCCAACGCAGAGGGAAAAAGTATAGGCGTTTTTCACCTCAAAGATCTGCAAAAGGGTGTGAAATAATGTGCTAGAAAATTGTACTTTTTTCAGTTTATGCCCCACTGGTGAAACCAGCGTTCCATCAACTGTGCTGTAGTGTCCAATTTCCTACAGGGGCAATCATAAATGATTTGAGTTGTCATACTCTTATATTTTATCTATTATGCTGCGGTCACCTTGGATAAGCGGAGCAGCATCATACGATTTTGCCGTTGCTTATCAGTACATACGTTTTTTTTGCAGACTTCGGCTAAGCGCTAATGTTGTTGTTGATTCAAGATCGGCTTTGGCTGAAAATTGCATAGGGCTAGCTAAAGTGTTTGCATGGGGTACAGTTCACTTCTATACCGACTTCTGAGTGAAGCAGACTAAGTCTGACAAGTGATTGTGTCCAAGAGCCGATTATAATACATTGCACGTGGAAAAAAAAAAGAATTAACAAGAATTGAATTTAACGAAAAGTTAAAGTAAATATAAATTCCCCAAAACCAGTGTTTATTCAGTTTTTCTACTGGAGTGGCCAGGTAATTTAGTGTCGTTCTATTATGAATATAGCCTACAATTTCAACTAATTACAGTGCCTAGTGCCAGTGCCCTTACCCTCACCCTTGGGTTTTTGATTCCTGATTAGGGTCGCCCCAAATCTCGGGTATATGTCACATATATATATCTATGCGTGGTAAATCTTCGCACGCATAAGCAAACGTGGAGGTTCATATAAAACCCACTTATCTGACGGTGACGTCATGACTAGGCTGCAGTCGCCGCTTTAGTTACTGGCGACAGCGCTGCAAGCGTCGCTGCGACCGTTTTCTGTATTTCGGCAACTGCGCTGTGGCTGTTTTTTATATCAATTGGAGCTGCAGCTGTTTCATCAAATTGGAGGCGTGGTGATTTCTAAGCCTAGCCAGATGCTGTCTAACGGGACAATGTTTGAATACTTTTTTTCTGAGCGTCGCCGAAATGTATTTCTGGATCGCCGAAGGAAAAATGCGATGCCATCTCTGAAACGACCAATTTTCCCAATGATGTGCTAGGTCTTTTCGCTTTGCTTTATATAATGAAAATCGTGGATCACTCTTAAGTGACTAAAAAGAATTGCTAATTTATTTGTATTTTTTTTTATCAGGCAATTCGGGTGCTGCGTCACATTACGTCACTTCAGGTTAAAAATAGTTTTTTTTCTTTAAAGTGTTCTTAATATCTTAACTGATTTGAAAAGAAAAAAGGAAGAAATGTTAAATGAAATGATAATGGACCATGCGTTAAAAAAAAAAAAACAAAAAGTAAAATACTTTAATTTAATTTTTTCTTTGGTAATTAATTGTAATCTTTAAAAGTTTCAACTCACGCATGTTTATGTAAAAGTTTGATCCACTATAATTGTAATTTTTCTAAGAATTCCAGCATGGTCTCATTGAGCTCAACGACGGCATTGCTTGGTAAGTCAAACCTATGTATTTTTATAGTTGATCATGACTCCTTTACATAACCTACATGCGTTTAATTTAAACCAGTTATTTGAAACTATACCCGCCTATTTCTTTCTATATTTAATTTAATTGTATTTTTTATTAATATTCTCCTAATTATTTCGGAACTATGTTTACTTATTAATTTTCAACGGTCAACACATTTGATTCAATTCGAATTTGAAACAATGAATTTTAATTCCCTCTTTAAGGTACAAATAAACCAAGAAATTTTTGAATTATTAGAAAAATAGACATGAACGCTTAAAATTTATTTCTAAGGGTCTATCGCTGGACATCAGGCCAATGACTGAACAAACCGAGTAGCTTAATTAGAAGTTATAGTAGGGACAACCCTTAATTACCAACATCGGTGTTGTCTAGGTAGGGTGGGTAAAGAATAGGGTCCCACCAACATCAGGATACCCTCACAAATCGATCTAATTCGCGGTTGCATCTGTCGATTATATGCTAAATTATTTCGGGGAATATTGCTAGTAGTTTGCATGTACTTTAGTTTCTTTCTTTGTCATGTGCACTTAATTATTGTGGCAGTGTGTTACCTGGTAGGAGTGAGGAAGAACCCCACCCCATCCGACGAGCTAATCCCGAGCATAGCGAGAAGTGCACGCCTCCTATCTCCTCCATGGTCAGGAAATTTACTTCGATAGAATAATTTTCTGTTTAATCCACCGGCACGCTACATCTTTTGTGCGCGCCCTTTTTCGGCTACACTTGTCGCTGGGCCAACGAACTTCCCCCCGCTACCCGTTTGGATTAGCGTTGCCTACAAGCGTGCTTGCGGTAATCGACGCCTATTTTCTGAGTACAGCTGAGACTGCTTGCAGATTTCGTTGTTGTTTGTGCGGTCGCTTGGACTGCTACTTTGCTTGCGTGCATACTGTATTGAGTGCGTGTGTACGTAATCTGCGTGCATTTCAGTTTGTCTCTTGCTGTTTTAGCGCGTTGTTATTTGCGAGGGCTGTTAGGAAAATTCGGCTTTCATTTTCTTTGATTTGCAACTTGTTTAGAGTTTATTTTGGTTATACTCTACCATGTCGGAATCTGAAAAGCAACAAGTAGTAGCTAAATCTAGTTCTAAACTAGTACAATGCTTGCAGAAATTTGATAAGGTTAGCGCTGACATTGCTCGTATGAGAACAGCATTTCAGTTAAAGACAATTTCGTTTGAGCAAACAGAACTCGAGTGTCGTCTCGAGCTGTTAGAAGATTACATAAAGAAAGCTATGGCGCTTCAGGCAGATTTGGATAGTCTCAATCCAAGTAACGATAGTAGAGGGCCACTTGAGGATTTGTGCATTTCAACTAAGGCGTTGTATGTGAAGGCAACGAAACAAAAAGTTGAAAGTCAGACTTCTCATGACTGTTCTATGATGGCCAGTCAACGGTCCCAGTTACCCAAAATGCGGCTGCCTACATTCAGTGGAAAGCATGCCGAATTTAAGAATTTTATGTGCTTATTTGAAAGTCTAGTTCATGACGATCCTTCGTTGACCAACGTCGAGAAGTTTAATCATTTGGTGTCGTGCTTGTCAGGTGAGGCTCTAGGAGTTGTGAAACCGTTTCAGTTAACGGACTGCAATTACTCAAAAGCCATTGCTAGCCTCAAGTCTGTGTACGACAACAAATGTTTGATATTTTTCGACACTATCTCGCAATTGTTTGACATCCCAAGTATGACCAAACCTAATGCGTCTAGTTTGCGGTCCATCATTGACACTGTTTCTGCCATTTATGCGTCTTTAACTTCGTTGGGAAGTGAAAAGGACATCTCAAACGCAATGATCATACATATGGTTATGGCCAAGGTTGATCATGTAACCAAATCTCGTTTTGAGGAACAGCTCGACTATGACAAGTTGCCTTCTTGGGATGACTGCGCTAAGCAGTTAAATAGACGTTACCGCGAGCCGAACCTGCAAAAAACAGTAAAGCTTCGTTTTCTTGCACAAAGGGACCTTCAAAGCCTGCAAAACCGATCTCGAAGTGCACATACTGTAGTTCTGCGGAACACAATATCTATACTTGCCCTTCTTTCGGATCTATTCCCGTTATGCAGCGATTTGAGTTCGCCAAGACTCAAAAAATGTGCCTCAATTGTTTGAATGTGGGCCATATAGTTTCCAGCTGCGAGGCTTCCAAGTGTCGGGTGTGTTCAAAACCACACCATTCGTTGCTGCACAGATACTCTGTAGCTGTGCCAAATTCACCCGCTCCACACGCAGTCGCACCTCCAGAAGCGTACTTAGGTCACGTTTTAAGTGCCGATCAAGTAATTCTTGCCACAGCAGTCGTAAAAATTAAAGATAGATTCGGTCATTACCATCCTGCTCGTGTGTTACTTGATGGCGGCTCACAGTTGAACCTCATGACTGAGAATCTTGCGAAGCGCCTTCGATTAAAGCGTAAAGACACAGCTGTGAGTATTGTAATGGCAGGTGGAACCACTACTGGTAGTAGGCACAAGGTGTGCGCTGATATTCAATCTCATTTGAATTCTCACAGCTTTGGCACTGATTTTTGGGTTCTTAAATCCATATCTACTTGTCAGCCTGGTAACTTTGTATCCACATCGAATTGGAAAATACCCGCAAACCTTGAGTTGGCTGACCCAGAATTCTATAAGCCAGCCAAGGTTGATATTCTCCTAGGCGCTGAACTTTTTTACAAGTTATTATGCGTTGGGCAAATCGAGCTCAATTCCTGTCTTCCATTGTTGCAGAAGACATTGCTGGGATGGGTTGTTGCTGGAAGATATACAGGGCAAATACCTCCTCAACAATTCAGCGTTAACGTTGTCGCTCAAGTTAATGATTGTTCTCTCGACACCTTAGTTCAACGCTTTTGGGAACTCGATCGGAGCCCAAATGAGTCGAAGGCTGTGCGCCAGACAGCTGAACAAAAGGCCTGTGAAGCTCACTTCACCAAATCAGTACAGCGCCTGTCTACAGGACGTTTTCAAGTCGAACTTCCGTTCAAATCCGATCCCGCTGTACTAGGGCTTTCCTTTCAAACTGCTGAAAGACGATTTTTGCAACTTGAGCGCAAACTCGCAAGAGACAAAACTCTCCATGACATGTACCATGACTTCATGAGAGAGTATCGTGATCTTGGGCATATGTCTGCTCTTGAATCTCCTCCTCCAGGACAGCACTACTATATTCCTCATCAGTGTGTCCTGAGGCCTGAAAACACCACAACCAAATTGCGTGTGGTGTTTGACGCTTCTAGTAAAACGTCAACGGATCTATCATTACTTTAATGGTTGGGCCGACTATTCAGAGGGCGCTTTATTCAACACTTGTAAATTTTCGGTTGAATAAATACGCAATTACTGCCGACATCTCCAAGATGTACAGGCAAATAAACGTGTCTGAAAAAGACAAAAATTACCAGCTCATTCTTTGGCGAGAAAGCGCCTCTCATGAGCTGCAGTCCTTTAAGTTGAACACTGTCACATACGGGACTGCATCAGCGCCATTTTTAGCTGTGCGCTCGTTGTTTGAATTGGCAAATATTTATGCTCGATGTCACCATGTCGCGTTAAATGTCATTAAAAATTGTTTTTATGTTGACGACATGCTGGCTCCTCATAATGATGTATTTCGTTATCATCTGCATGAGGATAGCTTTACTTGGTTGAAGCCGACAAAGCGGAATATATTATCTCGTTTGTCTGAGCAACTTGGACCTTTGTGCCCCATCGTCACAGCGGCCAAAACTCTGTGGGAAGAGCTGTGGCGATTTAAGATGTTAGTTGGGCTGCTAAAGCAACAGATTTGGGTGATAAATACTCGTAGGGTTTGCTCAGCAGTTTTACATAACTGCCTTCGATGCAAGCCCAAGTTAGTTGAGCAAATATTGAGAAATTTGCCAGGTGATCGCCTTCGAGAAGGTCGACCTTTCAGGGTTTGTGGACTCGAACTTTGCGGAAGACCGCCCGTTACAAATTACGTAGCGGTACTCGTTTGTTTTGCCTCGAAGGCCGTTCACCTCGAACTGGTAGCTAATTTATCCACTGATACTGTCCTTAACGTCTTTACAAGGTTCATCGGGAAGCGCGGCCTGCCGGAAATGGTCTTCAGCGACAACGTGACGAACTTCGCGGGAACAAGCGGCTTGCTGAGGGACATGCCGTCGGCTTTCGAGCGGAGAAAGGACGCCCTGACGGACTATGCGGCAGAGCGACGAATCGATTGGTGGTTCATTCTTCCCCGACCTCCTCACATAGGAGGATTATTGGAGGCAGCGGTGCTGCTAGGCGACCAGTCCACGATGTTGGCGGTGCTCCGTGTGGATTTGAAAGACCGGGAGTCCTTCAAAGGGGCCGGAATGTTGGAGCACCCTACTTAACTTCTAAGCCTTTTCTTTGCGCTCTCTATCGCGCCCTTTACTGCGCTCTCTGTGGCGCTCTCTTTGTGCATTACTTTTCTTATGCCGACCCGCTGACTTGTAGCGGCAGCAGGCAAATCACTTGTTAAATAATTCTCGCACATTCAACATCGTTTTTGTACAATTATCCAAGCCATTAAAGCAAATTAATAATCGAAGAATACCGCGTCTCATTAATAAATAGTTAAATCTTGTCGTTTCGCTAAAAAGCTAGCGATTTTTCACCAATCGATAAATCAGATGAGCCTTTGAAGACTTTTCACATCGATCACATTGGTCCAATGGACACAACAAAGAAACAGTATAACCATATATTAGTGGTTGTAGATGCATTTTCCAAGTTTGTTTGGCTATACCCAACAAAAAGTACTGGTGCAGAAGAAGTTGTAGATAAACTGCAAAAGCAATCAGCGGTATTCGGTAATCCAATGGGAATGATCACAGACAGAGGCACAGCTTTTACTTCAAACGTTTTCAAAGAATATTGTGAATCAGAAAATATTCAGCATTTATTAATAGCCACAGGTGTACCACGAGGTAATGGACAGGTAGAAAGAATCAATAGAATTGTCATTACTATGTTGAGTAAGCTATGTGCTGAAAATCCACAAGCCTGGTACAAAAACGTCAATAGAGTCCAGCAGTTTATTAACACATCTCCTCCAAGAAGTACTAAAGTGTCTCCTTTTAAAATATTAACAGGCATAAATATGAGAACAAAAAACGATCCCGCACTCAAGGTGTTGCTGGAGAACGAACTCCTCAATGAATTGCAAACCGAAAAAGACGAAATTCGTAAAGCTGTAAAAGAAAATATTGCACATATTCAGGAAGAAAATCGACAGTCATATAATAAATCTAGGAAAACTGGGAATGAGTATGAAGTCGACGACATGGTAGCAATAAAACGTACACAGTTTGGACCAGGACTTAAATTAAAAAGGAAATTTCTAGGACCCTACAAGGTAGTTCGAAAGTTACGACATGGGCGCTATGTAGTGGAAAAGATAGGAGAAGATGAGGGACCAAATACAACAAACACTGTTGCAGAATTTATGAAAAGATGGTGTCCATCATTCGGGACGAATGTCTTGTCGGATGGCCGAATGTAGGAGTGGTAGAATATAACACAGTAGCCCTGCCATACTGCAGCCCTGGTTAGGAAATGACGTTGGCATATGCAAAAGGGAAGAGAAGGAAATGAAAGAAAACGAAGTAACAGCATAAGTAGCATCAGATCAGGGAGTCGGGCCTGAGTTGTTGAGGCAGAAAGAGGTATTGAGTGTGCTCGTGCTAAAATCAAACGATGAATTAAATAAATGTTAAATAATAAATAACCTAACAGACCTACATACCTAATGTTAATAATACAATAAAATAATTGAGAAAACTAAAGTGAGTGAATAATTTAATCAGAGTAAGGCCCTCGACAACCCATGCCCTACATAGTGTAGCTGTGCATTAAGAAGGGGATTCGGAAAATTCAAGCTACAAAGGGAGGAAAACGAGCTGTAAAGTTTGTTTGAAAAATTCACATTTTGATTGGTTACTTGACCTAAAACTAGGTTTCTAAATCAATCTATATATATAAAACAGTTTGTCCTGACTGACTGACTGACTGACTGACTCACTGACTGGCAATCAACGCACAGCCCAAACGGTAAGAGCTAGGAAGCTGAAATTTGGACACAAGATCCCTCTTATAGTGAAAGTGAGCACTAAGAAGGGGTTTCGGAAAATTCGAGCTCCAAAGGGGGGAAAACGAGCTCCAACGTTTGTATGAAAAATCTACAATTTTTATCCGATTAACTTCAAACTTAGTTTGTATACTCTCACAAAGAATACCAAAAAAACTGTATACTTGGATTTTCAATATTTTTCCTGCGGCCTGAATAATAATGATTTTTCGGTGGAAAATTCGGTAAACGAAAAGCTATGTGCAATCAACGCACAACCCAAACGGTTAGAGCTAGGAGGCTGAAAATTGGACACATGTTGTCTTCAGTGGTGTAGGTGAGCACTAAGAAGCGGTTTTGGAAAATTCGAACGCCAAAGGGGGGAAAACGGGCTCCAACGTTTGTATGAAAAATCTACAATTTTCATCCAATTAACTTCAAACTTAGTTTGTATACTCTCAAAAAGAATACAAGAAAAACTGGTTTTTCACCATTTTTCCTGGGGCATGAAAAAGGGGGGGTTTTCCGTGGAAAAATTGAAACACAATCAACACCCCACAGCCCAAACGGTAAAAGCTAGGAAACTGAAATTTGGGCTCAAGTATCCTATCATGGTGTATATGCGCACTAAGAAGGGATTTTGGAAAATTCGAGCTCCAAAGGGGGGAAAAGTAGCTCCAAAGTTTGTTTGAAAATTCTGCATTTCTGAATCGATCAACTTTAAATTTGGTTTTTATAATCTATAAAAGAATACAAACAAAACTGCATACTCGTTTTTCGAAATTTGTGTTGGAGCTTGAATTATTGGGGTTTTAATATTTATTCATTTTTTCAAATGAAAAGTTTGTGTTATAAATTTTGTCCGATCGATTTCAAATTTGGGTAATATAATCTACGTAACTAAAATTACAACTTTGCATTTAACGATTTTTAAAATATGCATTTTACAAATGCAGGCAGAACAAACAATACAAAATATCAAACAGTTGGGGACAACTAAGTATACATACACACACACATACATATATACAAGCAGCTGTTCGTGTAGTTGCGTGCAAACGGTTGAAGTAGCCAAAGCAAAATGTGAGACACTAATGTGTGAATGTTCATTTGTACAAATGTATGTACATATATACATACATACATATGTATAAAAGTACATTCGTCTTGCACTGACAGGGCAAGAAATGTTAATTAATTAAAAATTATTAACATTATAACATAAACATTTTTATGTTATTTTTTCTTTGTTTAGTACATTTGGCATAAGGGATTTTAGGACAACGGACTACAAGGGCGTACGCAGGTTGGGCAGGGGGGACATTGCTCCCCTTAGAAAGAATTTCGCATTATGAATTACACCAGCACCATATGTATTACATACGTACATACATATATACATACGTCTGTATGTATAGTATGTACATATGTACATCAATAAGTATGTATGTACGTACATACATTCTTATATACATATATAGGTTTGTATGTATGCAGTGGGCCATCGAACACTGTTGTTTAATTGTAATAAATAGTGTTCTATGTTTTCAAATCAAAATTTTTAAAACAACAACAACAAGTTATTGGCTCGCAAAACTTATTTATTTTTGATAATTTACGGCTGTTAATTGCATACGAAAAATGCCAAAAGTTTACAGTTACCGTACACACACAAATACATTTGTATGTTTGTATGTACATATGTGTACAGTCAACAATCGAATACAGTATTATAATCAATAACTCTCAAACGATGTTTTTCGATGTATTTGTATTCGACATGTATTACGATATATCAACACAAGTATCGATATTTTCGATATATCGCATTTAATTTTATTATTGGGGTTTTAATATTTATTCACTTTTTCAAATGAATAGTTTGTGTTATAAATTTTGTCCGATCGATTTCAAATTTGGGTAATGTAATCAACATTATATCAACAAATTGGCATTCAACGATTAAAATATAGCAATATGTTTTTTACTTGCCATATATGAAATATCAAATAGTTGGGGACATCGCATACACACACTCACACATACATACAACAAGCAACAGTTCGTGTCTATGTGTGCCCATGCATACATACATATGTACATGCATATGCATGTATGCCTGTATATGTATGTAGCATGTACATACAAAACAACAACAACTTTAAGTTGTTGGCTCGCACATCTTCTTTCGTTTTGACCATTTAATGTTAATTGCAAAGGCAAAACGCCAAAAGTTTACAGTTACCGTCGCTAAGCAACGACTGCGTAAGCGATAGTAAAGCAGAAACCGAATAACGGAGCTACGCATATTCTGCTTCGCATTGCGGGCAGATGTATGTATGTATGATTTGTTCTTATTGATCTCAATAAATAATTAGATTTTATTATTTAAATATTCTGCTTATTGCATTCAAACTTCGATATTTTGATGGTATCGGTGGCTTCAACTATCGAAAGTTTTACTCTAGCAAATTGAGATGAGAATTGTCAGTGCTTTTTGATCGTGGCTCATCGCTGCGCGGCATTGACACGAGTGCCGTGTTTCATATTCCGAGTTTGTGCGTGACCGTATTGACTCAATATGACACGAAAAGGCTCAAATGTGAATTTAAAATTAGGATATACCCTTATAATTATTCCCCCTTTTTTGCACATAGTCTATCGTAAAACGTTGCGGTTTCTCTATATATAAAACAGTTTGTCCTGACTTATTGGTGATCAACGCACAGCCCAAACGGTAAAAGATGAAATTTTGACTCAAATATCCTTTCATAGTATCCATCATAGTGTAGGAGCACACTAAGAAAGGCTTTTGGAAAATTCTAGCTCCAAAGGGGGGAAAACGAGCTTTAAAAAATATTAGTTATAGTGGTCATGTTCGTTGAACGAAATAGTTTGGCAAGAACAAAAATGTAACGGACTACTGAACAATTTTTTGTCAAGAACAGAAAATGTTCATTTAAATACCTTAAATGCCTTCCTACTGGTAACTTATAAGGTGAAAACATATGGGTAGGTTATGCACACACAAAATAAATACAATTGGAAACATTATATTGAGCCGGGTTAAGACGGGCAATACCTGCTAGTAAAATAATATAAATAAAACTGCATACTCGGTATTTTGAATATTCTCTAGGACACACAGACTGAATTATGGAGGCAAAAGGAAACTACATCAACAGCCAACAGCCCAAACCGTAGAAGCTAGGAAACTGAAATTTGTGTTCAAGTATCATATCTTAAGGTAGGTGTGCACTAAGAAGGGGATTCGGAAAATTCGAGCTTCGAAGGGAGGAAAACGAGCTGTAAAGTTTGTTTGAAAAATTCACATTTCGATGGGTTACTCGACCTAAAACTAGGTTTCTAAATCAATAAAATAATATAAATAATACTGCATACTCGGTATTTTGAATATTCTCTAGGACACACGGACTGAATTATGTGGGCAAAAGAAAACTACATCAACAGCCCACAGCCCAAACCGTAGAGCTAGGAAGCTGAACATTGGGCTCAAGTATCATATCATAGTAAGAAGGGGATTCGGAAAATTCGAGCTTCGAAGGGAGGAAACGAGCTGTAAAGTTTGTTTGAAAAATTCACATTTCGATTGGTTACTCGACCTAAAACTAGGTTTCTAAATCAATAAAATAATATAAATAATACTGCATACTCGGTATTTTGAATATTCTCTAGACTGAATTATGTGGGCAAAAGGAAACTACGTCAACAGCCCACAGCCCAAACCGTAGAAGCTAGGAAGCTGAAATTTGTGTTCAAGTACCATATCATAGTGTAGCTGTGCATTAAGAAGGGGATTCGGAAAATTCGAGCTACAAAGGGAGGAAAACGAGCTGTAAAGTTTTTTTGAAAAATTCACATTTTGATTGGTTACTTGACCTAAAACTAGGTTTCTAAATCAATAAAAGAATATAAATAATACTGCATACTCGGTATTTTGAATATTCTCTAGCACACACAGACTGAATTATGTGGGCAAAAGGAAACTACTACAACAGCCCACAGCCCAAACCGTAGAAGCTGGAAGCTGAACATTGGGCTCAAGTATCATATCATAGTAAGAAGGGGATTCGGAAAATTCGAGCTACAAAGGGAGGAATACGAGCTGTAAAGTTTGTTTGAAAAATTCACATTTTGATTGGTTACTTGACCTAAAACTAGGTTTCTAAATCAATAAAAGAATATAAATAATACTGCATACTCGGTATTTTGAATATTCTCTAGGACACAAAGACTGAATTATGTGGGCAAAAGGAAACTACGTCAACAGCCCACAGCCCAAACCGTAGAAGCTAGGAAGCTGAACATTGGGCTCAAGTATCATATCATAGTGTAGCTGTGCATTAAGAAGGGGATTCGGAAAATTCAAGCTACAAAGGGAGGAAAACGAGCCGTAAAGTTTGTTTGAAAAATTCACATTTTGATTGGTTACTTGACCTAAAACTAGGTTTCTAAATCAATAAAATAATATAAATAAAACTGCATACTCGGTATTTTGAATATTCTCTAGGACACATAGACTAAATTATGTGGGCAAAAGGAAACTACGTCAACAGCCCACAGCCCAAACCGTAGAAGCTAGGAAGCTGAACATTGGGCTCAAGTATCATATCATAGTAAGAAGGGGATTCGGAAAATTAGAGCTTCAAAGGGGGGAAAACGAGCTGTAAAGTTTGTTTGAAAAATTCATATTTCGATTGGTTACTGGATCGAAAACTAGGTTTTTAAATCAATAAAATAATATAAATAAAACTGCATACTCGGTATTTTGAATATTCTCTAGGACACACAGACTGAATTATGTGGGCAAAAGGAAACTACGTCAATAGCCCACAGCCCAAACCGTAGAAGCTAGGAAGCTGAAATTTGTGTTCAAGTATCATATCATAATGTAGGTGTGCACTAAGAAGGGGATTTGGAAAATTCTAGCTACAAAGGGAGGAAAACGAGCTGTAAAGTTTGTTTGAAAAATTCACATTTTGATTGGTTACTCGACCTAAAACTAGGTTTCTAAATCAATAAAATAATATAAATAAAACTGCATACTCGGTATTTTGAATATTCTCTAGCACACACAGACTGAATTATGTGGGCAAAAGGAAACTACGTCAATAGCCCACAGCCCAAACCGTAGAAGCTAGGAAGCTGAAATTTGTGTTCAAGTATCATATCATAGTAAGAAGGGGATTCGGAAAATTCGAGCTACAAAGGGAGGAAAACGAGCTGTAAAGTTTGTTTGAAAAATTCACATTTTGATTGGTTACTTGACCTAAAACTATGTTTCTAAATCAATAAAATAATATAAATAAAACTGCATACTCGGTATTTTGAATGTTCTCTAGGACACACAGACTGAATTATGTGGGCAAAAGGAAACTACGTCAACAGCCCACAGCCCAAACCGTAGAAGCTAGGAAGCTGAAATTTGTGTTCAAGTATCATATCATAGTGTAGCTGTGCATTAAGAAGGGGAATCGGAAAATTCAAGCTACAAAGGGAGGAAAACGAGCTGTAAAGTTTGTTTGAAAAATTCACATTTCGATGGGTTACTCGACCTAAAACTAGGTTTCTAAATCAATAAAATAATATAAATAATACTGCATACTCGGTATTTTGAATATTCTCTAGGACACACAGACTGAATTATGTGGGCAAAAGAAAACTACATCAACAGCCCACAGCCCAAACCGTAGAAGCTGGAAGCTGAATATTGGGCTCAAGTATCATATCATAGTAAGAAGGGGATTCGGAAAATTCGAGCTTCGAAGGGGGGAAAACGAGCTGTAAAGTTTGTTTGAAAAATTCACATTTTGATTGGTTACTTGACCTAAAACTAGGTTTCGAAATCAATAAAATAATATAAATAAAACTGCATACTCGGTATTTTGAATATTCTCTAGGAAACACAGACTGAATTATGTGGGCAAAAGGAAACTACTTCAACAGCCCACAGCCCAAACCGTAGAAGCTAGGAAGCTGAAATTTGTGTTCAAGTATCATATCATAGTGTAGCTGTGCATTAAGAAGGGGATTCGGAAAATTCGAGCTACAAAGGGAGGAAAACGAGCTGTAAAGTTTGTTTGAAAAATTCACATTTTGATTGGTTACTCGACCTAAAACTAGGTTTCTAAATCAATAAAAGAATATAAATAATACTGCTTACTCGGTATTTTGAATATTCTCTAGGACACAGAGACTGAATTATGTGGGCAAAAGAAAACTACATCAACAGCCCACAGCCCAAACCGTAGAAGCTAGAAGCTGAACATTGGGCTCAAGTATCATATCATAGTAAGAAGGGGATTCGGAAAATTCGAGCTACAAAGGGAGGAAAACGAGCTGTAAAGTTTGTTTGAAAAATTCACATTTTGATTGGTTACTTGACCTAAAACTATGTTTCTAAATCAATAAAATAATATAAATAAAACTGCATACTCGGTATTTTGAATATTCTCTAGGACATAGAGACTGAATTATGTGGGCAAAAGAAAACTACATCAACAGCCCACAGCCCAAACCGTAGAAGCTAGAAGCTGAACATTGGGCTCAAGTATCATATCATAGTAAGAAGGGGATTCGGAAAATTCGAGCTACAAAGGGAGGAAAACGAGCTGTAAAGTTTGTTTGAAAAATTCACATTTTGATTGGTTACTTGACCTAAAACTAGGTTTCAAAACCAATCAAATAATATAAATAAAACTGCATACTCGGTATTTTGAATATTCTCTAGGAAACACAGACTGAATTATGTGGGCAAAAGGAAACTACGTCAACAGCCCACAGCCCAAACCGTAGAAGCTAGGAAGCTGAAATTTGTGTTCAAGTATCATATCATATTGTAGCTGTGCATTAAGAAGGGGATTCGGAAAATTCAAGCTACAAAGGGAGGAAAACGAGCTGTAAAGTTTTTTTTGAAAAATTCACATTTTGATTGGTTACTTGACCTAAAACTAGGTTTCTAAATCAATAAAATAATATAAATAAAACTGCATACTCGGTATTTTGAATATTCTCTAGGACACACAGACTGAATTATGTGGGCAAAAGGAAACTACGTCAACAGCCCACAGCCCAAACCGTAGAAGCTAGGAAGCTGTAATTTGTGTTCAAGTATCATATCATAGTGTAGCTGTGCATTAAGAAGGGAATTTGGAAAATTCGAGCTACAAAGGGAGGAAAACGAGCTGTAAAGTTTGTTTAAATAATTAACATTTTGATTGGTTACTTGACCTAAAACTAGGTTTCTAAATCAATAAAATAATATAAATAAAACTGCATACTCGGTATTTTGAATATTCTCTAGGACACACAGACTGAATTATGTGGGCAAAAGAAAACTACATCAACAGCCCACAGCCCAAACCGTAGAAGCTGGAAGCTGAACATTGGGCTCAAGTATCATATCATAGTAAGAAGGGGATTCGGAAAATTCGAGCTACAAAGGGAGGAAAACGAGCTGTAAAGTTTGTTTGAAAAATTCACATTTCGATTGGTTACTCGACCTAAAACTAGGTTTCTAAATCAATAAAATAATATAAATAAAACTGCTTACTCGGTATTTTGAATATTCTCTAGCACACACGGACTGAATTATGTGGGCAAGCAGCCCACAGCCCAAACCGTAGAAGCTAGGAAGCTGAACATTGGGCTCAAGTATCATATTATAGTAAGAAGGGGATTCGGAAAATTCGAGCTTCGAAGGGAGGAAACGAGCTGTAAAATTTGTTTGAAAAATTCACATTTTGATTGGTTACTTGACCTAAAACTAGGTTTCTAAATCAATAAAAGAATATAAATAATACTGCATACTCGGTATTTTGAATATTCTCTAGGACACACAGACTGAATTATGTGGGCAATAGAAAACTACATCAACAGCCCACAGCCCAAACCGTAGAAGCTAGGAAGCAGAAATTTGTGTTCAAGAATCATATCAAAGTGTAGCTGTGCATTAAGAAGGGGATTCGGAAAATTCGACCTACAAAGGGAGGAAAACGAGCTGTAAAGTTTGTTTGAAAAATTCACATTTTGATTGGTTACTTGACCTAAAACTAGGTTTCTAAATCAATAAAATAATATAAATAAAACTGCATACTCGGTATTTTGTATATTCTCTAGGACACACAGACTGAATTATGTGGGCAAAAGAAAACTACATCAACAGCCCACAGCCCAAACCGTACAAGCTGGAAGCTGAACATTGGGCTCAAGTATCATATCATAGTAAGAAGGGGATTCGGAAAATTCGAGCTACAAAGGGAGGAAAACGAGCTGTAAAGTTTGTTTGAAAAATTCACATTTTGATTGGTTACTTGACCTAAAACTAGGTTTCAAAACCAATCAAATAATATAAATAAAACTGCATACTCGGTATTTTGAATATTCTCTAGGAAACACAGACTGAATTATGTGGGCAAAAGGAAACTACGTCAACAGCCCACAGCCCAAACCGTAGAAGCTAGGAAGCTGAAATTTGTGTTCAAGTATCATATCATATTGTAGCTGTGCATTAAGAAGGGGATTCGGAAAATTCAAGCTACAAAGGGAGGAAAACGAGCTGTAAAGTTTTTTTGAAAAATTCACATTTTGATTGGTTACTTGACCTAAAACTAGGTTTCTAAATCAATAAAATAATATAAATAAAACTGCATACTCGGTATTTTGAATATTCTCTAGGACACACAGACTGAATTATGTGGGCAAAAGGAAACTACGTCAACAGCCCACAGCCCAAACCGTAGAAGCTAGGAAGCTGAAATTTGTGTTCAAGTATCATATCATAATGTAGGTGTGCATTAAGAAGGGGATTCGGAAAATTCAAGCTACAAAGGGAGGAAAACGAGCTGTAAAGTTTTTTTGAAAAATTCACATTTCGATTGGTTACTCGACCTAAAACTAGGTTTCTAAATCAATAAAATAATATAAATAAAACTGCTTACTCGGTATTTTGAATATTCTCTAGCACACACGGACTGAATTATGTGGGCAAGCAGCCCACAGCCCAAACCGTAGAAGCTAGGAAGCTGAACATTGGGCTCAATTATCATATTATAGTAAGAAGGGGATTCGGAAAATTCGAGCTTCGAAGGGAGGAAACGAGCTGTAAAATTTGTTTGAAAAATTCACATTTTGATTGGTTACTTGACCTAAAACTAGGTTTCGAAATCAATAAAAGAATATAAATAAAACTGCATACTCGGTATTTTGAATATTCTCTAGGAAACACAGACTGAATTATGTGGGCAAAAGGAAACTACGTCAACAGCCCACAGCCCAAACTGTAGCGTGCCGGTGGATTAAACAGAAAATTATTCTATCGAAGTAAATTTCCTGACCATGGAGGAGATAGGAGGCGTGCACTTCTCGCTATGCTCGGGATTAGCTCGTCGGATGGGGTGGGGTTCTTCCTCACTCCTACCAGGTAACACACTGCCACAATAATTAAGTGCACATGACAAAGAAAGAAACTAAAGTACATGCAAACTACTAGCAATATTCCCCGAAATAATTTAGCATATAATCGACAGATGCAACCGCGAATTAGATCGATTTGGGAGGGTATCCTGATGTTGGTGGAACCCTATTCTTTACCCACCCTACCTAGACAACACCGATGTTGGTAATTAAGGGTTGTCCCTATTATAACTTCTAATTAAGCTACTCGGTTTGTTCAGTCATTGGCCTGATGTCCAGCGATAGACCCTTAGAAATAAATTTTAAGCGTTCATGTCTATTTTTCTAATAATTCAAAAGTTTCTTGGTTTATTTGTACCTTAAAGGGGAAATTAAAATTCATTGTTTCAAATTCGAATTGAATCAAATGTGTTGACCGTTAAAAATTAATAAGTAAACATAGTTTCGAAATAATTAGGAGAATATTAATAAAAAATACAATTAAACTAAATATAGAAAGAAATAGGCGGGTATAGTTTCAAATAACTGGTTTAAATTAAACGCATGTAGGTTATGTAAAGGAGTCATGATCAACTATAAAAATACATAGGTTGGACTTACCAAGCAATGCCGTCGTTGAGCTCAACGAGACCATGCTGGAATTCTTAGAAAAATTACAATTATAGTGGATCAAACTTTTACATAAACATGCGTGAGTTGAAACTTTTAAAGATTACAATTAATTACCAAAGAAAAAATTAAATTAAAGTATTTTACTTTTTGTTTTTTTTTTTTTACGCATGGTCCATTATCATTTCATTTAACATTTTTTTCTTTTTTCTTTTCAAATCAGTTAAGATATTAAGAACACTTTAAAGAAAAAAACTATTTTTAACCTGAAGTGACGTAATGTGACGCAGCACCCGAATTGCCTGATAAAAAAAAATACAAATAAATTAGCAATTCTTTTTAGTCACTTAAGAGTGATCCACGATTTTCATTATATAAAGCAAAGCGAAAAGACCTAGCACATCATTGGGAAAATTGGTCGTTTCAGAGATGGCATCGCATTTTTCCTTCGGCGATCCAGAAATACATTTCGGCGACGCTCAGAAAAAAAGTATTCAAACATTGTCCCGTTAGACAGCATCTGGCTAGGCTTAGAAATCACCACGCCTCCAATTTGATGAAACAGCTGCAGCTCCAATTGATATAAAAAAACAGCCACAGCGCAGTTGCCGAAATACAGAAAACGGTCGCAGCGACGCTTGCAGCGCTGTCGCCAGTAACTAAAGCGGCGACTGCAGCCTAGTCATGACGTCACCGTCAGATAAGTGGGTTTTATATGAACCTCCACGTTTGCTTATGCGTGCGAAGATTTACCACGCATAGATATATATATGTGACATATACCCGAGATTTGGGGCGACCCTAATCAGGAATCAAAAACCCAAGGGTGAGGGTAAGGGCACTGGCACTAGGCACTGTAATTAGTTGAAATTGTAGGCTATATTCATAATAGAACGACACTAAATTACCTGGCCACTCCAGTAGAAAAACTGAATAAACACTGGTTTTGGGGAATTTATATTTACTTTAACTTTTTGTTAAATTCAATTCTTGTTAATTCTTTTTTTTTCCACGTGCAATGTATTATAATCGGCTCTTGGACACAATCACTTGTCAGACTTAGTCTGCTTCACTCAGAAGTCGGTATAGAAGTGAACTGTACCCCATGCAAACACTTTAGCTAGCCCTATGCAATTTTCAGCCAAAGCCGATCTTGAATCAACAACAACATTAGCGCTTAGCCGAAGTCTGCAAAAAAAACGTATGTACTGATAAGCAACGGCAAAATCGTATGATGCTGCTCCGCTTATCCAAGGTGACCGCAGCATAATAGATAAAATATAAGAGTATGACAACTCAAATCATTTATGATTGCCCCTGTAGGAAATTGGACACTACAGCACAGTTGATGGAACGCTGGTTTCACCAGTGGGGCATAAACTGAAAAAAGTACAATTTTCTAGCACATTATTTCACACCCTTTTGCAGATCTTTGAGGTGAAAAACGCCTATACTTTTTCCCTCTGCGTTGGCCAATTGGTAAAAGGATGGGCTTACTTTCGTATTACCTCTGCAGGAATGAAAAACTGGTGCTAGCTTAGAGCTGAATTTCTTACTAGCATTACTTTGACAGAAATTTCGGGCGTAAACTTTTTCGCCAACTTTGAATTGTATTTTTCTACTCCTCAAATTATACGATTTAGCATTTTTCTCATGTGCATCAGAAATAGCTGTTTGGGCTGCTTGCCGTATAATTTGCAAAGCATCGGGCGGGTTAATTCTTATATCATCTGTAAGCAATTGCAGTCGCCTGAGTAGGTCGTAGTCTTTGCCATTCATAACCATGTTTTGGCCAAAGACCGTAAAATACGGTGAGTATCCAGTACTTCGGTGGACACTTCCTCTTAAAGCCGCACTTATTCCTGATAGTTTGGCATCCCAGTTGGTGTGGTCTTTGCCAATATAGGCACGAATAGCAGCTAAGAGTGTTCGATTTAGTCTCTCACTAGCATTTGCTTGAGGCGAATAAAATGCCGTGCAGATTTGAGAGACTCCAAATCGCGTTAAGAATGCTTTGAATGCACCGGAAACAAATTGGGAACCATTATCGGTTAGTATGGTTTCAGGGACTCCGAAGGTTGGAAAAAGTGTATTTTCAAGATATTCACAAATTCTATGCGAAGTAAATTTTTTTAAAGGACAAAAAAAAATGAAACTTTGTGCAATGATCTACGATTATCAAAAGCCCTATATTTCCCATTTTCGATCTAGGGTATGGACCTAAAAGATCCATATAAAGTTTTTGGAACGGCCTATCAGAAACCATCGGCTTTCCTAGAGGAGGTCTTAAAACTTTATTAGGGTTTTTTGTCTGATGGCATACTTCGCAGTTGGAAATATACTCTTTTATTTGACTCGCCATTTTCGGCCAAAACACATATCTTCGCAACTTTTCAATTGTTTTTGCCATGCCACAATGGGATGCATTTGGAGGATTGTGTGCCCTTGAAATTACATCAGCAGTGAGTTCATTAGGAATCCACAACTTCCAAGAATATTGGCCAGGGATCTCTGTGGTGGACTGTGTTCTTTTATAAACAAAATTATCCACGACCTTTAAATCGGGTAATTTTGCTGGAGCGTTTTGAACTTGTTCTATCAAATTTGTGTATGCAACAGATTTAAACGCAGGTGACCTAACATTGACTATAGGGCCTTGTTCATCTAACTCCACTTCGGCCAATTCCTTCTGCCTGGAAAGTGTGTCAGCGACTACATTTTCAGATCCCTTTCTATGGCTAATCTTGTAATTAAAACCTTGCAATTTGATTGCCCATCGTGCCAATCGACCAGTTAAATCTTTCTGCGCACTTAACCATTTTAATGAGGCATGGTCAGTGACCACTTCAAAGTCTTGTCCCTCAATATATGGCCGGAATTTCTTAATTCCTTTCAATACTGCAAGACACTCCAATTCAGTAACAGTATATTTGCTCTGCGCCTTCGAAAGCTTCCCCGACATAAAAGCAATTGGTAATTCATCACCTGTTTCATTTTTCTGTGCTAAGACACAGCCGATGCCATGCGTACTTGCGTCGCAAATCAAAAGAAAAGGTTTTGAAAAGTCAGGAGCACATAATACTGGTGCTGAGGTCAAGCTATGTTTTAATTGTGTAAAAGCTTTATCCGCGTCGGGATTCCAAGCGAATGACTTGGGGTTTTTCAGAAGGTCAGTTAATGGGACACTTGTCGTAGAAAAGTTATCGACAAATCGGCGGTACCAACCTGCCATTCCTAAGAACCGTCTAAGTTGCTTAACTGTTTTAGGAATAGGAAAATTAGTAATAGCATGTATTTTACTAGGGTCAGTGCGGAGTTCGCCTTCGCCAATTAAAAACCCCAAATATTTTATTTCAGTCATGCAAAAGTTTGACTTTTTAATGTTGATAGTAAGGTTTGCCTTGCGCAAATGTAAAGCTACTTCTTGCAACAACAGTAGGTGTGAATCAAAGTCATCAGACAACACTAGTAAATCGTCTAAGTATACGAATACTCTAGTGCGCAATTGGGCCGGTATTACCTGGTCCATAAGCCGGCAAAGTGTTTGTGCGGCATTGGTGAGACCGAACGGCATAACCTTGTATTGGTATAAGGGCCGATTTGGCACCGTGAAGGCCGTATATTGCCGTGAAGACTCATCTAGCGGAATTTGCCAGTAGGCGTGCTTCATGTCCAAGCCAGTAATATATCTTGCCGGTGGCAGTCGACTGAGGATGCCGTCTATATGTGGCAACGGATATGCATCTTTGCGGGTATGCTTATTAATTTCCCTGGAGTCTAAGCAAAGTCGATTTTTAGATCCTTTTTGTACCAAGACGCAATTACTGCTCCAAGGACTGTTCGAAGGTTCTATTACTCCTAGGGATATCATTTTCTCAACCTCGTCAAACATTAGTTTTTCCTTGGCCGGTGAGATAGGCCAGTGTCTTTGTTTGACTGGAATTTTTGTTTCCATAACAATCGAATGCTGTATTAGGCTAGTTCTCCCTAAGCCTTCTCGCTCGAATGACGGAAATGCATTTATGACAGTCTCTAGTCTAGCTTTTTGCTCCCTACTTAAAACATGCATTTTCGGCTTGTCTTCGTCGGACGCATCTTTGCCAGTATCTAGTTCACAAATGGTAGGATTATCGTCTAAAAGACTCGTTAACAGACCAAATCTTTGAAAGAAATCCATGCCTAGATAAATCTCTTGCTTCAAAGCTGGTATTATAAAAAACTGCATTTCGCCTTTTTGGGTACGGAATTGAATTGGCATGGTTAATCTTGCTTTTACTACACAAGACTCATGGCTTGCGGTTCTTATTTTCCCTGAACACCTTTTTGCCTTGGGGTGCTGTTGAAAATATTCCGCTGCTTTACCACCAATACAGCTGACGGTTGCGCCAGAGTCTAGCAGTGCTTTATACGTTTGTCCTTCTATTGTCAAGTCCGTGTACAGTCTATTGTCTGAACTCATAAAAATTGCCGAGATCAGTTTCTTCCTGACTGTTTTTATATCTTTCCAATATCTCCTTAATCTAGTTGTAGACCGCTTGGGTCTAGAAATATTACTAAAATAACTAACATTGCTATCTATATAATTATCATTACTTGTAATTGTATGTTTAATCCTATTCAAATTTTCCTGTATATTCTGTTCGGCCAAGCTATCTTCAATGTCTTGGTCCTTATCTTTATCCAACATAATTTCTGTTTTATTAGTATCTAACTGGTTTTCGGATGTGTCACACTGGTAGACCTGTCTGGCACACCCTTCTTGCCGTTTTCCGGGTTGCACTTTTCGCATTGAGGCTTGTACGTATTTTTGGCTCCACAGCCATAACAAAAGATACGTCTCTCCCCCATGCAATCATCGAAACGGTGACCGGCTTTGTCACAGTTCCAACACACAAGGCGTTTACGAACTATTTCTGAAATGTTTTCCTCTTCAGCATCTGTGAAATCTTCTTGAACCTCGGAAACGTTTGGCTTAAAGTGCTTTGGTCGGAGTACAGGAAGGCTAGTGTCTTTCAGAAAGTTCTCATGCTTTCTGACTTCTAATCTCAATTCATTTCTATTGGCAATCTTAAGATGTAGAAGTTCATACCGAAGCGAATTCTTAGAATTACGAATTAAAATATCGACTAACTTTTGTTCACTTATCTCATGGGAAATTCGATTAACTAACTCTTCTAAAGCCATCTGATAATCATCAAAGGACTCTGTCTCCTTTTGACGCCGTCTTCGGATGAGCTCCCATAAATCAAAGTCATCCTTGGCATCGTCGAACCTTTGCCTAAAGGCGGCGGAAAACGCCTGCCAAGAGAACTCACTATGTTTCCTGTGGAAACTCCAAAAACCAATCGCTTGCTTTCGCTGCGAAAAGCAAATGCAAATTGTCGCAAAGCAAGTTGTAATCATTATTTAGAGTCTGGGCAGTCAAAGAGCGCAGTCGATATAGAAATTCATCGACGGGCATCGCATCTTTTGAGCCATCGAATTTGAGTCGCCAACTAGCCAAGATATTGGCAGCTTTTTCAGGCACGATATTTCGATTCCCACTACCCGAATGGCCTATATTAGAATTTTCTTCGGCTTGAGATCTACTTGTAGCATCTCTTCCTGAGCTGTGCTGATCTCGCTCACTCAGTTGCGGACTGTGACTAACATTTGCCGAAGATGGATTGTTGTTAATATTCAGACTATTCATTCGAACCTGAAGTGAACTTTCAATTGATGTCTTAATTAGATTACTAATTTCCGACATCATATTTCTTTGTTGTTCCTGTATGGCCGAGTGGATATAGTTCGTCATACTTTCATTGGTCTCGCCACCTATGGAGTGATTCCCTAAGCTTCCCAAGGATATACGACTTCCTACTAAGTCACTGGGGTACCGGGTTTGTGAACGAGTTTGCATACGACTACGTGGGTACGCGCCTTGACCTCTATGCGGCCTACCTTTTCCACGTGGCTTACCACTGGCTTTGCCTATTGGATGGGTGTCAGCTTGAGTGGTTTGTCTTACAACCACTTCAGGAACCTCTATCGGTCCGACTTCGGCTTCTAACTCAACTGCTAAATTGTTTCCCTCATAACTCAGACAGTCTGAGTCAATGGCTACGTTGCATATAGGGCAACCTTTATTAGTTTTTATGTACTGTACCATACAAGTACTATGAAAGTGGTGTTGGCACGGTGTTGTAGCAACCAACTGATTCTGACCCAAGGCATCATTACAAATAGCACACTGCTGAGGCGAGAAACCAGAGGCAGTGTTGCCTTCAGGACTACGTGTCACGGGCATCTTTCAATTACAATAAAAAATTTCTTTATGTAGTTTTAATCAAAAGAAAACAATAATAATAAAAATCTGTGACCCCAATATCGTGTAATTTTAGGTCTATCGCCTTTCAAAAATGCCAAATACTAAACAAACAAAACAAACCAATCTTATTCCTAAATCTGTCAATTGCATGTGATACTGTAAAACTACTCTTTGCTATTTCCAAGTCACTAAAGAAAGAATATTTTTGCTGGTCAGACTTCCGAAGCTTCTTCAGAGATCTGCTATTCCAAGCCTAAAGTTCTCTTTCGAGTAACTCGGTTGGGGAGTCGAATAAACAATAAGAGCCATTTGACCATTCGGTTAAGTACTGGTCGACCAATCTGGTATTTACCGAATTGCAATCGCAGTTTCCAGGTACTATGACACGAGTTCTTTCAGCATAAATATTTAAAGACCAGATTCGATATGGTTGCTCGATCCGTATTCAACGAATCGTAACAAAATTCCTAATACCGAGGTTCCGCGCCATATTTATACCTATCCTTCATCCGATCTCTATATGATATTAGGAAAAAAAAATGAAAAATTATTTTGGATGGATTTTTCGAGCCTTTTGCCGCGAAGCTACCAATTCATAAACAGCTGTTCGCTAATACCTTCTCTAGTAATTCTTTCCCTATAGACCGAGTCAGAAATCTAGGTCGAATTCTGTACTTATTGAATTAGATAAAGCCGAATTAGGTTTGGCCTCACGTTTGGGCGCCAATTGTGTAGCGTGCCGGTGGATTAAACAGAAAATTATTCTATCGAAGTAAATTTCCTGACCATGGAGGAGATAGGAGGCGTGCACTTCTCGCTATGCTCGGGATTAGCTCGTCGGATGGGGTGGGGTTCTTCCTCACTCCTACCAGGTAACACACTGCCACAATAATTAAGTGCACATGACAAAGAAAGAAACTAAAGTACATGCAAACTACTAGCAATATTCCCCGAAATAATTTAGCATATAATCGACAGATGCAACCGCGAATTAGATCGATTTGGGAGGGTATCCTGATGTTGGTGGACCCTATTCTTTACCCACCCTACCTAGACAACACCGATGTTGGTAATTAAGGGTTGTCCCTATTATAACTTCTAATTAAGCTACTCGGTTTGTTCAGTCATTGGCCTGATGTCCAGCGATAGACCCTTAGAAATAAATTTTAAGCGTTCATGTCTATTTTTCTAATAATTCAAAAGTTTCTTGGTTTATTTGTACCTTAAAGGGGAAATTAAAATTCATTGTTTCAAATTCGAATTGAATCAAATGTGTTGACCGTTAAAATTAATAAGTAAACATAGTTTCGAAATAATTAGGAGAATATTAATAAAAAATACAATTAAACTAAAGATAGAAAGAAATAGGCGGGTTATAGTTTCAATAACTGGTTTAAATTAAACGCAATGTAGGTTATGTAACAGGAGTCATGATCAACTAGTAAAAAATACATAGGTTGGACTTACCAAGCAATGCCGTCGTTGAGCTCAACGAGACCATGCTGGAATTCTTAGAAAAAATTACATATATAGTGGATCAAACTTTACTAAAACTGCGTGAGTTGAAACTTTTAAAGATTACAATTAATTACCAAAGAAAAAATAAATTAAAGTATTTTACTTTTTGTTTTTTTTTTTTTTTACGCAGTGGTCCATTATCATTTCATTTAACATTTTTTTTCTTTTTTCTTTTCAAATCAGTTAAGATATTAGAACACTTTAAAGAAAAAACCTATTTTTAACCTGAAGTGACGTAATGTGACGCAGCACCCGAATTGCCTGATAAAAAAAAATACAAATAAATTAGCAAGTCTTTTTAGTCACTTAAGAGTGATCCACGATTTTCATTATATAAAGCAAAGCGAAAAAGCACCTAGCACATCTATTGGGAAAATTGGTCGTTTCAGAGATGGCATCGCATTTTTCCTTCGGCGATCCAGAAATACATTTCGGCGACGCTCAGAAAAAAAGTATTCAACATTGTCCCGTTAGACAGCATCTGGCTAGGCTTAGAAATCACCACGCTCCAATTTGATGAAACAGCTGCAGCTCCATTGATATAAAAAAACAGCCACAGCGCAGTTGCCGAAATACAGAAAACGGTCGCAGCGACGCTTGCAAGCGCTGTCGCCAGTAACTAAAGCGGCGACTGCAGCCTAGTCATGACGTCACCGTCAGATAAGTGGGTTTTATAATGAACCTCCACGTTTGCTTATGCGTGCGAAGATTACCACGCATAGATATATATATGTGACATATACCCGAGATTTGGGGCGACCCTAATCAGGAATCAAAAACCCAGGGTGAGGGTAAGGGCACTGGCACTAGGCACTGTATTAGTTGAAATTGTAGGCTATATTCATAATAGAACGACACTAAATTACCTGGCCACTCCAGTAGAAAAATGAATAAACACTGGTTTTGGGGAATTTATATTTACTTTAACTTTTTTGTTAAATTCAATTCTTGTTAATTCTTTTTTTTCCACGTGCAATGTATTATAATCGGCTCTTGGACACATCACTTGTCAGACTTAGTCTGCTTCACTCAGAAGTCGGTATAGAAGTGAACTGTACCCCATGCAAACACTTTAGCTAGCCCTATGCAATTTTCAGCCAAAGCCGATCTTGAATCAACAACAACATTAGCGCTTAGCCGAAGTCTGCAAAAAAAACGTATGTACTGATAAGCAACGGCAAAATCGTATGATGCTGCTCCGCTTATCCAAGGTGACCGCAGCATAATAGATAAAATATAAGAGTATGACAACTCAAATCATTTATGATTGCCCCTGTAGGAAATGGACACTACAA
>NW_022060576.1:0-95257 GCF_003285725.1 Scaptodrosophila lebanonensis | reverse complement strand
GGGTGTCCCGACTTTGAAATACTCTGTACATATGTTTACAATAATTATAGAAAATAAAAAAAAAAATTTGATCGATTTTACCTCTCTCGGTATTCGAACTCACGTAAAGGGTGTATAATTGCACATTTACATAGCAATTGCGTCTGTGTGAGTGTATGTATGCCTATGCGCATCAATTCGTGTCTGTGTAAGCATTTTCGCAGTCAACCAAACAGCAACATCAAACAATAGCCGCGGGCAGCGCTTGAGCAGCGCTGCAGCAGCACTGCATCAGCAAATATATTATGGCTATAACTTCTTGTTAAATCGGTCTATCATAATGAAATTTGGCATACGGACACATAATAACCAACTGGGGGTATTTCCAAAATTTTAGTTCGAAATTCCAAGAATTACGGGAGTTACGATTTGCGTGGTAGAGGGGGGAGGGAGGGGAATTCCAAAATGTACATTTTCTGCGTATTCACATAAGGCATCTGGGACTAAAATTTGGTGTTCCTAGGTCTTATAGTCTCCGAGATATAGGCGATTATACGAATGGAAAATCGGGAAAACCCCCATAGGGGGGAAGTGGGGGGGAAAATCAAAAAAATAAAACAAACTCGTATAGAATACACACATAACGCATCTTTGTGCAAAATTTGGTGTCTCTATCTCTTATAGTCTCTGAGATCCAGGTGTTCATACGGACGGACAGACGGACAGACAGACAGACAGGGCTAGATCGACTCGTCTCGTCATGCTGATCAAGAATATATATACTTTGTGGGGTCTGCCACGCCTCCTTCTGCCTGTTACATTTTTCAGCTCCCGCAAACCTAATATACTCTTGTACATTTCATGTACAGAGTATAAAAATCCATAAATACACATTTTGGTGGAAAACTCGTAATATGATATACAGTTTTTAAACTAAAAGTGACTTATTCACAAATTGTTCTTTTGAATGCTATATGATATGTTGAGGCATAATAAGAGATCCGTAAATAGATTTCAATGAGAAAATCATAATAAAACTTATAGTTTTCTAAGACTAAGAGTGATTTATTCACCAATCGTACTTATGACAGTGATATAACATGCTGCTCAAATTGTGATGAACCTTCAGATTATGCTTAGGCATAATAAAAAATCCATAAATACACATTTTGGTGGAAAACTCGTCATGGGGTATACAGTTTTTAAACTAAAAGTGACTTATTCACAAATTGTTCCGTTGAATGCTATATGATATGTTGAGGCATAATAAGAGATCCGTAAATAGATTTCAATGAGAAAATCATAATAAAACTTATAGTTTTCTAAGACTAAGAGTGATTTATTCACCAATCGTACTTATGACAGTGATATAACATGCTGCTCAAATTGTGATGAACCTTCAGATTATGCTTAGGCATAATAAAAAATCCATAAATACACATTTTGGTGGAAAACTCGTCATGGGGTATACAGTTTTTAAACTAAAAGTGACTTATTCACAAATTGTTCCTTTGAATGCTATATGATATGTTGAGGCATAATAAGAGATCCGTAAATAGATTTCAATGAGAAAATCATAATAAAACTTATAGTTTTCTAAGACTAAGAGTGATTTATTCACCAATCGTACTTATGGCAGTGATATAACATGCTGCTCAGATTGTGATGAACCTTCAGATTATGCTTAGGCATAATAAACAATCCATAAATACACATTTTGGTGGAAAACTCGTAATATGATATACAGTTTTTAAACTAAAAGTGACTTATTCACAAATTGTTCCTTTAAAATGCTATAAATAGATTTCAATGAGAAAATCATAATAAACCATATAGTTTTCTAAGAGTAAGAGTGATTTATTCACCAATTGTAGTTAGTACAGTTATATAACATGCTGCTCAGATTGTGATGAATCTTTAGATTATGCTTAGGCATTATAAAAAAAAACCATAAATACACATTTTGGTGGGAAACTCGTAATATGATATACAGTTTTTAAACTAAAAGTGACTTATTCACAAATTGTTCCTTTGAATGCTATACGATATAGTGCTCCGAATTTGAGGCCATTTCAGATTATGTTATGGCATAATATGAAATCCGTAAATAGATTTCAATGAGAACATCTTAATAAACCTATAGTTTTCTAAGACTAAGAGTGATTTATTCACCAATCGTACTTATGGCAGTGATATGACATACTGCTCAGATTGTGATGAACCTTCAGATTATGCTTAGGCATAATAAAAAATCCATAAATACACATTTTGGTGGAAAACTCGTAATATGATATACAGTTTTTAAACTAAAAGTGACTTATTCACAAATTGTTCATTTGAATGCTATACGATATAGTGCTCCGAATTTGAGGCCATTTCAGATTATGTTATGGCATAATATGAAATCCGTAAATAGATTTCAATGAGAACATCTTAATAAACCTATAGTTTTCTAAGACTAAGAGTGATTTATTCACCAATCGTACTTATGGCAGTGATATGACATACTGCTCAGATTGTGATGAACCTTCAGATTATGCTTAGGCATAATAAAAAATCCATAAATACACATTTTGGTGGAAAACTCGTAAAATGATATACAGCTTTTAAACTAAAAGTGACTTATTCACAAATTGTTCCTTTGAATGCTATATGATATGTTGAGGCATAATAAGAGATCCGTAAATAGATTTCAATGAGAAAATCATAATAAAACTTATAGTTTTCTAAGACTAAGAGTGATTTATTCACCAATCGTACTTACGACAGTGATATAACATGCTGCTCAGATTGTGATGAACCTTCAGATTATGCTTAGGCATAATAAAAAATCCATAAATACACATTTTGGTGGAAAACTCGTCATGGGGTATACAGTTTTTAAACTAAAAGTGACTTATTCACAAATTGTTCCTTTGAATGCTATATGATATGTTGAGGCATAATAAGAGATCCGTAAATAGATTTCAATGAGAAAATCATAATAAAACTTATAGTTTTCTAAGACTAAGAGTGATTTATTCACCAATCGTACTTATGACAGTGATATAACATGCTGCTCAGATTGTGATGAACCTTCAGATTATGCTTAGGCATAATAAAAAATCCATAAATACACATTTTGGTGGAAAACTCGTCATGGGGTATACAGTTTTTAAACTAAAAGTGACTTATTCACAAATTGTTCCTTTGAATGCTATATGATATGTTGAGGCATAATAAGAGATCCGTAAATAGATTTCAATGAGAAAATCATAATAAAACTTATAGTTTTCTAAGACTAAGAGTGATTTATTCACCAATCGTACTTATGGCAGTGATATAACATGCTGCTCAGATTGTGATGAACCTTCAGATTATGCTTAGGCATAATAAACAATCCATAAATACACATTTTGGTGGAAAACTCGTAATATGATATACAGTTTTTAAGCTAAAAGTGACTTATTCACAAATTGTTCCTTTAAAATGCTATAAATAGATTTCAATGAGAAAATCATAATAAACCATATAGTTTTCTAAGAGTAAGAGTGATTTATTCACCAATTGTACTTAGTACAGTTATATAACATGCTGCTCAGATTGTGATGAATCTTTAGATTATGCTTAGGCATTATAAAAAAAAAACCATAAATACACATTTTGGTGGGAAACTCGTAATATGATATACAGTTTTTAAACTAAAAGTGACTTATTCACAAATTGTTCCTTTGAATGCTATACGATATAGTGCTCCGAATTTGAGGCCATTTCAGATTATGTTATGGCATAATATGAAATCCGTAAATAGATTTCAATGAGAAAATCTTAATAAACCTATAGTTTTCTAAGACTAAGAGTGATTTATTCACCAATCGTACTTATGGCAGTGATATGACATACTGCTCAGATTGTGATGAACCTTCAGATTATGCTTAGGCATAATAAAAAAATCCATAAATACACATTTTGGTGGAAAACTCGTAATATGATATACAGTTTTTAAACTAAAAGTGACTTATTCACAAATTGTTCATTTGAATGCTATACGATATAGTGCTCCGAATTTGAGGCCATTTCAGATTATGTTATGGCATAATATGAAATCCGTAAATAGATTTCAATGAGAACATCTTAATAAACCTATAGTTTTCTAAGACTAAGAGTGATTTATTCACCAATCGTACTTATGGCAGTGATATGACATACTGCTCAGATTGTGATGAACCTTCAGATTATGCTTAGGCATAATAAAAAATCCATAAATACACATTTTGGTGGAAAACTCGTAAAATGATATACAGCTTTTAAACTAAAAGTGACTTATTCACAAATTGTTCCTTTGAATGCTATATGATATGTTGAGGCATAATAAGAGATCCGTAAATAGATTTCAATGAGAAAATCATAATAAAACTTATAGTTTTCTAAGACTAAGAGTGATTTATTCACCAATCGTACTTATGGCAGTGATATAACATGCTGCTCAGATTGTGATGAACCTTCAGATTATGCTTAGGCATAATAAAAAATCCATAAATACACATTTTGGTGGAAAACTCGTAATATGATATACAGTTTTTAAGCTAAAAGTGACTTATTCACAAATTGTTCCTTTAAAATGCTATAAATAGATTTCAATGAGAAAATCATAATAAACCATATAGTTTTCTGAGAGTAAGAGTGATTTATTCACCAATCGTACTTATGACAGTTATATAACATGCTGCTCAGATTGTGATGAATCTTTAGATTATGCTTAGGCATAGTAAAAAAAACCATAAATACACATTTTGGTGGGAAACTCGTAATATGATATACAGTTTTTAAACTAAAAGTGACTTATTCACAAATTGTTCCTTTGAATGCTATATGATATGTTGAGGCATAATAAGAGATCCGTAAATAGATTTCAATGAGAAAATCATAATAAACCATATAGTTTTCTAAGAGTAAGAGTGATTTATTCACCAATCGTACTTATGACAGTTATATAACATGCTGCTCAGATTGTGATGAATCTTTAGATTATGCTTAGGCATAATAAAAAAAACCATAAATACACATTTTGGTGGTAAACTCGTAATATGATATACAGTTTTTAAACTAAAAGTGACTTATTCACAAATTGTTCCTTTGAATGCTAAACAAAATATAGTGCTCCGAATTTGAGGCCATTTCAGATTATGTTATGGCATTATATGAAATCCGTAAATAGATTTCAATGAGAAAATCTTAATAAACCTATAGTTTTCTAAGACTAAGAGTGATTTATTCACCAATCGTACTTATGGCAGTGATATGACATACTGCTCAGATTGTGATGAACCTTCAGATTATGCTTAGGCATAATAAACAAGTAAAAAAGCTAAAGTCGGGTGTCCCGACTTTGAAATACTCTGTACATATGTTTACAATAATTATAAAAAATAAAAAAATTAAGAAAATAAAAAAAAGAAATTTGATCGATTTTACCTCTCTCGGTATTCGAACTCACGTAAAGGGTATATAATTGAGTGTATGTATGCCTATGCGCATCTATTCGTGTCTGTGTAAGCATTTTCGCAGTCAACCAAACAGCAACATCAACAACAGCCGCGGGCAGCGCTTGAGCAGCGCTGCAGCAGCGCTGCATCAGCAAATATATTTATGGCTATAACTTCTTGTTAAATCGGTCTATCATAATGAAATTTGGCATACGGACACATAATAACCAACTGGGGGTATTTCCAAAATTTTAGTTCGAAATGCCAAGAATTACGGGAGTTACGATTTGCTGGGTCGCGGGGGGAGGGAGGGAAATTCCAAAATATACATTTTCTGCGTATTCACGTAAGGCATCTGGGACTAAAATTTGGTGTTCCTAGGTCTTATAGTCTCCGAGATATAGGCGATTATACGAATGGAAAATCGGGAAAACCCCCATAGGGGGGAAGTGGGGGGGAAAATCAAAAAAATAAAACAAACTCGTATAGAATATACACATAACGCATCTTTGTGCAAAATTTGGTGTCTCTATCTCTTATAGTCTCTGAGATCCAGGTGTTCATACGGACGGACAGACGGACAGACTGACAGACGGACAGACAGACAGACAGGGCTAGATCGACTCGTCTCGTCATGCTGATCAAGAATATATATACTTTGTGGGGTCTGCCACGCCTCCTTGTGCCTGTTACATTTTTCAGCTCCCGCAAACCTAATATACTCTTGTACATTTCATGTACAGAGTATAAAAATCCATAAATACACATTTTGGTGGAAAACTCGTAATATGATATACAGTTTTTAAACTAAAAGTGACTTATTCACAAATTGTTCCTTTGAATGCTATACAATATAGTGCTCCGAATTTGAGGCCATTTCAGATTATGTTATGGCATTATATGAAATCCGTAAATAGATTTCAATGAGAACATCTTAATAAACCATATAGTTTTCTAAGAGTAAGAGTGATTTATTCACCAATCGTACTTATGGCAGTGATATGACATACTGCTCAGATTGTGATGAACCTTCAGATTATGCTTAGGCATAATAAAAAATCCATAAATACACATTTTGGTGGAAAACTCGTAATATGATATACAGTTTTTAAACTAAAAGTGACTTATTCACAAATTGTTCATTTGAATGCTATACGATATAGTGCTCCGAATTTGAGGCCATTTCAGATTATGTTATGGCATAATATGAAATCCGTAAATAGATTTCAATGAGAACATCTTAATAAACCTATAGTTTTCTAAGACTAAGAGTGATTTATTCACCAATCGTACTTATGGCAGTGATATAACATGCTGCTCAGATTGTGATGAACCTTCAGATTATGCTTAGGCATAATAAAAAATCCATAAATACACATTTTGGTGGAAAACTCGTAATATGATATACAGTTTTTAAGCTAAAAGTGACTTATTCACAAATTGTTCCTTTAAAATGCTATAAATAGATTTCAATGAGAAAATCATAATAAACCATATAGTTTTCTAAGAGTAAGAGTGATTTATTCACCAATCGTACTTATGACAGTTATATAACATGCTGCTCAGATTGTGATGAATCTTTAGATTATGCTTAGGCATAGTAAAAAAACCATAAATACACATTTTGGTGGGAAACTCGTAATATGATATACAGTTTTTAAACTAAAAGTGACTTATTCACAAATTGTTCCTTTGAATGCTATATGATATGTTGAGGCATAATAAGAGATCCGTAAATAGATTTCAATGAGAAAATCATAATAAACCATATAGTTTTCTAAGAGTAAGAGTGATTTATTCACCAATCGTACTTATGACAGTTATATAACATGCTGCTCAGATTGTGATGAATCTTTAGATTATGCTTAGGCATAATAAAAAAACCATAAATACACATTTTGGTGGGAAACTCGTAATATGATATACAGTTTTTAAACTAAAAGTGACTTATTCACAAATTGTTCCTTTGAATGCTATACAATATAGTGCTCCGAATTTGAGGCCATTTCAGATTATGTTATGGCATTATATGAAATCCGTAAATAGATTTCAATGAGAAAATCTTAATAAACCTATAGTTTTCTAAGACTAAGAGTGATTTATTCACCAATCGTACTTATGGCAGTGATATGACATACTGCTCAGATTGTGATGAACCTTCAAATTATGATTAGGCATAATAAACAAGTAAAAAGCTAAAGTCGGGTGTCCCGACTTTGAAATACTCTGTACATATGTTTACAATAATTATAGAAAATAAAAAAATTAAGAAAATAAAAAAAGAAATTTGATCGATTTTACCTCTCTCGGTATTCGAACTCACGTAAAGGGTATATAATTGCACATTTACATAGCAATTGCGTCTGTGTGAGTGTATGTATGCCTATGCGCATCTATTCGTGTCTGTGTAAGCATTTTCGCAGTCAACCAAACAGCAACATCAACAACAGCCGCGGGCAGCGCTTGAGCAGCGCTGCAGCAGCGCTGCATCAGCAAATATATTTATGGCTATAACTTCTTGTTAAATCGGTCTATCATAATGAAATTTGGCATACGGACACATAATAACCAACTGGGGGTATTTCCAAAATTTTAGTTCGAAATGCCAAGAATTACGGGAGTTACGATTTGCTGGGTAGAGGGGGGAGGGAGGGAAATTCCAAAATATACATTTTCTGCGTATTCACGTAAGGCATCTGGGACTAAAATTTGGTGTTCCTAGGTCTTATAGTCTCCGAGATATAGGCGATTATACGAATGGAAAATCGGGAAAACCCCCATAGGGGGGAAGTGGGGGGGAAAATCAAAAAAATAAAACAAACTCGTATAGAATATACACATAACGCATCTTTGTGCAAAATTTGGTGTCTCTATCTCTTATAGTCTCTGAGATCCAGGTGTTCATACGGACGGACAGACGGACAGACTGACAGACGGACAGACAGACAGACAGGGCTAGATCGACTCGTCTCGTCATGCTGATCAAGAATATATATACTTTGTGGGGTCTGCCACGCCTCCTTGTGCCTGTTACATTTTTCAGCTCCCGCAAACCTAATATACTCTTGTACATTTCATGTACAGAGTATAAAAATCCATAAATACACATTTTGGTGGAAAACTCGTAATATGATATACAGTTTTTAAACTAAAAGTGACTTATTCACAAATTGTTCCTTTGAATGCTATACAATATAGTGCTCCGAATTTGAGGCCATTTCAGATTATGTTATGGCATTATATGAAATCCGTAAATAGATTTCAATGAGAACATCTTAATAAACCATATAGTTTTCTAAGAGTAAGAGTGATTTATTCACCAATCGTACTTATGGCAGTGATATGACATACTGCTCAGATTGTGATGAACCTTCAGATTATGCTTAGGCATAATAAAAAATCCATAAATACACATTTTGGTGGAAAACTCGTAATATGATATACAGTTTTTAAACTAAAAGTGACTTATTCACAAATTGTTCATTTGAATGCTATACGATATAGTGCTCCGAATTTGAGGCCATTTCAGATTATGTTATGGCATAATATGAAATCCGTAAATAGATTTCAATGAGAACATCTTAATAAACCTATAGTTTTCTAAGACTAAGAGTGATTTATTCACCAATCGTACTTATGGCAGTGATATAACATGCTGCTCAGATTGTGATGAACCTTCAGATTATGCTTAGGCATAATAAAAAATCCATAAATACACATTTTGGTGGAAAACTCGTAATATGATATACAGTTTTTAAGCTAAAAGTGACTTATTCACAAATTGTTCCTTTAAAATGCTATAAATAGATTTCAATGAGAAAATCATAATAAACCATATAGTTTTCTAAGAGTAAGAGTGATTTATTCACCAATCGTACTTATGACAGTTATATAACATGCTGCTCAGATTGTGATGAATCTTTAGATTATGCTTAGGCATAATAAAAAAAACCATAAATACACATTTTGGTGGGAAACTCGTAATATGATATACAGTTTTTAAACTAAAAGTGACTTATTCACAAATTGTTCCTTTGAATGCTATATGATATGTTGAGGCATAATAAGAGATCCGTAAATAGATTTCAATGAGAAAATCATAATAAACCATATAGTTTTCTAAGAGTAAGAGTGATTTATTCACCAATCGTACTTATGACAGTTATATAACATGCTGCTCAGATTGTGATGAATCTTTAGATTATGCTTAGGCATAATAAAAAAAACCATAAATACACATTTTGGTGGGAAACTCGTAATATGATATACAGTTTTTAAACTAAAAGTGACTTATTCACAAATTGTTCCTTTGAATGCTATACAATATAGTGCTCCGAATTTGAGGCCATTTCAGATTATGTTATGGCATTATATGAAATCCGTAAATAGATTTCAATGAGAAAATCTTAATAAACCTATAGTTTTCTAAGACTAAGAGTGATTTATTCACCAATCGTACTTATGGCAGTGATATGACATACTGCTCAGATTGTGATGAACCTTCAGATTATGCTTAGGCATAATAAACAAGTAAAAAAGCTAAAGTCGGGTGTCCCGACTTTGAAATACTCTGTACATATGTTTACAATAATTATAGAAAATAAAAAAATTAAGAAAATAAAAAAAAGAAATTTGATCGATTTTACCTCTCTCGGTATTCGAACTCACGTAAAGGGTATATAATTGCACATTTACATAGCAATTGCGTCTGTGTGAGTGTATGTATGCCTATGCGCATCTATTCGTGTCTGTGTAAGCATTTTCGCAGTCAACCAAACAGCAACATCAACAACAGCCGCGGGCAGCGCTTGAGCAGCGCTGCAGCAGCGCTGCATCAGCAAATATATTTATGGCTATAACTTCTTGTTAAATCGGTCTATCATAATGAAATTTGGCATACGGACACATAATAACCAACTGGGGGTATTTCCAAAATTTTAGTTCGAAATGCCAAGAATTACGGGAGTTACGATTTGCTGGGTAGAGGGGGGAGGGAGGGAAATTCCAAAATATACATTTTCTGCGTATTCACGTAAGGCATCTGGGACTAAAATTTGGTGTTCCTAGGTCTTATAGTCTCCGAGATATAGGCGATTATACGAATGGAAAATCGGGAAAACCCCCATAGGGGGGAAGTGGGGGGGAAAATCAAAAAAATAAAACAAACTCGTATAGAATATACACATAACGCATCTTTGTGCAAAATTTGGTGTCTCTATCTCTTATAGTCTCTGAGATCCAGGTGTTCATACGGACGGACAGACGGACAGACTGACAGACGGACAGACAGACAGACAGGGCTAGATCGACTCGTCTCGTCATGCTGATCAAGAATATATATACTTTGTGGGGTCTGCCACGCCTCCTTGTGCCTGTTACATTTTTCAGCTCCCGCAAACCTAATATACTCTTGTACATTTCATGTACAGAGTATAAAAATCCATAAATACACATTTTGGTGGAAAACTCGTAATATGATATACAGTTTTTAAACTAAAAGTGACTTATTCACAAATTGTTCCTTTGAATGCTATACGATATAGTGCTCCGAATTTGAGGCCATTTCAGATTATGTTATGGCATAATATGAAATCCGTAAATAGATTTCAATGAGAACATCTTAATAAACCTATAGTTTTCTAAGACTAAGAGTGATTTATTCACCAATCGTACTTATGGCAGTGATATGACATACTGCTCAGATTGTGATGAACCTTCAGATTATGCTTAGGCATAATAAAAAAACCATAAATACACATTTTGGTGGGAAACTCGTAATATGATATACAGTTTTTAAACTAAAAGTGACTTATTCACAAATTGTTCCTTTGAATGCTATACAATATAGTGCTCCGAATTTGAGGCCATTTCAGATTATGTTATGGCATTATATGAAATCCGTAAATAGATTTCAATGAGAACATCTTAATAAACCATATAGTTTTCTAAGAGTAAGAGTGATTTATTCACCAATCGTACTTATGACAGTTATATAACATGCTGCTCAGATTGTGATGAATCTTTAGATTATGCTTAGGCATAGTAAAAAAACCATAAATACACATTTTGGTGGGAAACTCGTAATATGATATACAGTTTTTAAACTAAAAGTGACTTATTCACAAATTGTTCCTTTGAATGCTATATGATATGTTGAGGCATAATAAGAGATCCGTAAATAGATTTCAATGAGAAAATCATAATAAACCATATAGTTTTCTAAGAGTAAGAGTGATTTATTCACCAATCGTACTTATGACAGTTATATAACATGCTGCTCAGATTGTGATGAATCTTTAGATTATGCTTAGGCATAATAAAAAAACCATAAATACACATTTTGGTGGGAAACTCGTAATATGATATACAGTTTTTAAACTAAAAGTGACTTATTCACAAATTGTTCCTTTGAATGCTATACAATATAGTGCTCCGAATTTGAGGCCATTTCAGATTATGTTATGGCATTATATGAAATCCGTAAATAGATTTCAATGAGAAAATCTTAATAAACCTATAGTTTTCTAAGACTAAGAGTGATTTATTCACCAATCGTACTTATGGCAGTGATATGACATACTGCTCAGATTGTGATGAACCTTCAGATTATGCTTAGGCATAATAAACAAGTAAAAAAGCTAAAGTCGGGTGTCCCGACTTTGAAATACTCTGTACATATGTTTACAATAATTATAGAAAATAAAAAAATTAAGAAAATAAAAAAAAGAAATTTGATCGATTTTACCTCTCTCGGTATTCGAACTCACGTAAAGGGTATATAATTGCACATTTACATAGCAATTGCGTCTGTGTGAGTGTATGTATGCCTATGCGCATCTATTCGTGTCTGTGTAAGCATTTTCGCAGTCAACCAAACAGCAACATCAACAACAGCCGCGGGCAGCGCTTGAGCAGCGCTGCAGCAGCGCTGCATCAGCAAATATATTTATGGCTATAACTTCTTGTTAAATCGGTCTATCATAATGAAATTTGGCATACGGACACATAATAACCAACTGGGGGTATTTCCAAAATTTTAGTTCGAAATGCCAAGAATTACGGGAGTTACGATTTGCTGGGTAGAGGGGGGAGGGAGGGAAATTCCAAAATATACATTTTCTGCGTATTCACGTAAGGCATCTGGGACTAAAATTTGGTGTTCCTAGGTCTTATAGTCTCCGAGATATAGGCGATTATACGAATGGAAAATCGGGAAAACCCCCATAGGGGGGAAGTGGGGGGGAAAATCAAAAAAATAAAACAAACTCGTATAGAATATACACATAACGCATCTTTGTGCAAAATTTGGTGTCTCTATCTCTTATAGTCTCTGAGATCCAGGTGTTCATACGGACGGACAGACGGACAGACTGACAGACGGACAGACAGACAGACAGGGCTAGATCGACTCGTCTCGTCATGCTGATCAAGAATATATATACTTTGTGGGGTCTGCCACGCCTCCTTGTGCCTGTTACATTTTTCAGCTCCCGCAAACCTAATATACTCTTGTACATTTCATGTACAGAGTATAAAAATCCATAAATACACATTTTGGTGGAAAACTCGTAATATGATATACAGTTTTTAAACTAAAAGTGACTTATTCACAAATTGTTCCTTTGAATGCTATACAATATAGTGCTCCGAATTTGAGGCCATTTCAGATTATGTTATGGCATTATATGAAATCCGTAAATAGATTTCAATGAGAACATCTTAATAAACCATATAGTTTTCTAAGAGTAAGAGTGATTTATTCACCAATCGTACTTATGACAGTTATATAACATGCTGCTCAGATTGTGATGAATCTTTAGATTATGCTTAGGCATAGTAAAAAAACCATAAATACACATTTTGGTGGGAAACTCGTAATATGATATACAGTTTTTAAACTAAAAGTGACTTATTCACAAATAGTTCCTTTGAATGCTATATGATATGTTGAGGCATAATAAGAGATCCGTAAATAGATTTCAATGAGAAAATCATAATAAACCATATAGTTTTCTAAGAGTAAGAGTGATTTATTCACCAATCGTACTTATGACAGTTATATAACATGCTGCTCAGATTGTGATGAATCTTTAGATTATGCTTAGGCATAATAAAAAAAACCATAAATACACATTTGGTGGGAAACTCGTAATATGATATACAGTTTTTAAACTAAAAGTGACTTATTCACAAATTGTTCCTTTGAATGCTATACAATATAGTGCTCCGAATTTGAGGCCATTTCAGATTATGTTATGGCATTATATGAAATCCGTAAATAGATTTCAATGAGAAAATCTTAATAAACCTATAGTTTTCTAAGACTAAGAGTGATTTATTCACCAATCGTACTTATGGCAGTGATATGACATACTGCTCAGATTGTGATGAACCTTCAGATTATGCTTAGGCATAATAAACAAGTAAAAAAGCTAAAGTCGGGTGTCCCGACTTTGAAATACTCTGTACATATGTTTACAATAATTATAGAAAATAAAAAAATTAAGAAAATAAAAAAAAGAAATTTGATCGATTTTACCTCTCTCGGTATTCGAACTCACGTAAAGGGTATATAATTGCACATTTACATAGCAATTGCGTCTGTGTGAGTGTATGTATGCCTATGCGCATCTATTCGTGTCTGTGTAAGCATTTTCGCAGTCAACCAAACAGCAACATCAACAACAGCCGCGGGCAGCGCTTGAGCAGCGCTGCAGCAGCGCTGCATCAGCAAATATATTTATGGCTATAACTTCTTGTTAAATCGGTCTATCATAATGAAATTTGGCATACGGACACATAATAACCAACTGGGGGTATTTTCAAAATTTTAGTTCGAAATGCCAAGAATTACGGGAGTTACGGTTTGCTGGGTAGAGGGGGGAGGGAGGGAAATTCCAAAATATACATTTTCTGCGTATTCACGTAAGGCATCTGGGACTAAAATTTGGTGTTCCTAGGTCTTATAGTCTCCGAGATATAGGCGATTATACGAATGGAAAATCGGGAAAACCCCCATAAGGGGGAAGTGGGGGGGAAAATCAAAAAAATAAAACAAACTCGTATAGAATATACACATAACGCATCTTTGTGCAAAATTTGGTGTCTCTATCTCTTATAGTCTGTGTTCATACGGACGGACAGACGGACAGACTGACAGACGGACAGACAGACAGACAGGGCTAGATCGACTCGTCTCGTCATGCTGATCAAGAATATATATACTTTGTGGGGTCTGCCACGCCTCCTTGTGCCTGTTACATTTTTCAGCTCCCGCAAACCTAATATACTCTTGTACATTTCATGTACAGAGTATAAAAATCCATAAATACACATTTTGGTGGAAAACTCGTAATATGATATACAGTTTTTAAACTAAAAGTGACTTATTCACAAATTGTTCCTTTGAATGCTATACGATATAGTGCTCCGAATTTGAGGCCATTTCAGATTATGTTATGGCATAATATGAAATCCGTAAATAGATTTCAATGAGAACATCTTAATAAACCTATAGTTTTCTAAGACTAAGAGTGATTTATTCACCAATCGTACTTATGGCAGTGATATGACATACTGCTCAGATTGTGATGAACCTTCAGATTATGCTTAGGCATAATAAAAAATCCATAAATACACATTTTGGTGGAAAACTCGTCATGGGGTATACAGTTTTTAAACTAAAAGTGACTTATTCACAAATTGTTCCTTTGAATGCTATATGATATGTTGAGGCATAATAAGAGATCCGTAAATAGATTTCAATGAGAAAATCATAATAAAACTTATAGTTTTCTAAGACTAAGAGTGATTTATTCACCAATCGTACTGATGACAGCTATAAATATGCATACTGGTTCAATTTGGATCAATATTTCAAAGGCAATATTAACCAAACTTTGCACTTGTAATTTATATATAAATATCTACTCTTGTTTTAAATTTTCAAATCGGTCTATTCTAAGAAAAGTAATTAGCAAAACAGTTTTACTCTAGTACTACGCCCACAAACTGCAGCTTCAAGTTCGCTCTTATTCTTCTTTTTGCTTCTACTAGGGGGCGTATATAACACAGTGACGGAAATTTGTCTGGGTACAGGTTATTCCACTGACTGGCTTACTCGACTGTAGTGTTCCCTCTTGTTTTATTTTATCAGATGACGGCTATTTGATAAAGTGCGACGATTTTGATGAAACTTTAGATTATATTACTGAATAATAAGAAATCTATTAATACTCATTTTGGTGGAAAAGTCATAGCTAACCATAAATCGCTTTAATACTAAATGTGATTTATTTACAATCGTTCCTTTGAGTGCTTTTTGATAGAAGTAGGCATTATAAAAATTTACAAATTTCAATTTAACTGCGATTGTGTAAAAAATCATGCTATTATAGCAAGCGTAAATTATACACCAATCATTCCTATTATAGCTACATGCGATGTGTTACAAATATAGCAATGGTGAGAATACATGCTCTGTAAGGGTAATTATTAAAATTGCGATAAGACTGTTTTGCTACATTGTGTTATCGAACTTAAGTGTTCATATCGAGCAATAATTTGACTCAAATGAACCTGAAAGTTCTTTTTTTTTAAGTTAGTGAGCCGTTATATTGAACTGATTCCAATCAATTCAATGCATCTCTAAGCGTCTGAAATCATATCACGGAGTGAAGTCATCATGAGCGGTAGTGATATGTACTTCTTAATAAAGTGCGGAGATTTTTATGTGTTGCCCAGCAAAAAGATTTATAATAATACTGGGCAAAAGTGTCAAGCAAAATTCGGCGGATGCAAGTATGAAGCCGAGATAATTGAATCCAATGGTAAGTCGAAATAATTATTAAGATTATAAATACGGATAATACATCAGTATATTTTAGATAATGCTGGTTTATTAATAAAGAAATGCAAAGAGCTTAATGCAAAACTAGGTAAGTACATACGCATATTGATACTTTACAACTTTACAACTTTACACTTACATATGTATGCATGTATAAATTTTACATATGTACATATGTATTATTATGTACATATATATGTATGTTCTTTATGCAATCTTAAGGTAAGCGCACTGGTATACATGTATGTACTATGTGTATGCAAAATTTTTTTATGTACATACATATGTATGTATATAAAAAGGCGCGCAAACAGCGTGAGTCCCATTGAAAGAATTACGCGTATACATGTACGTATGTATGTATGTATATACATAAAGTTAGCATAGACATACCTGTATACCAGTATAAAGGCGCGAAAATAGTGCGCGTCCTCACGCTGGTGCACATGCCAATACATACATATATGTATACATTTGAGCATACACACAATTTTGTATGGGTTTTTCTACATATGAACATATGCATGTATGTATGTACAAGTGCAGTTATTTAAATACAAATTTATGTGTACTATTTACATACATACAATCCTCCAGAATTCGCACATTTGTATGAACGACTATCATATTTCTTACTTACATACATACACAGGTCAACATATTAAATCGTCCAAATAGATAGTTTAAAGATCTTTATACTTTTACAATCCTGTACGTTTAATATTATACTTTATACTTTGCTTTCCTTCAATTATCTATTTATAGCAAAATTGGCTTTTATTAAAAGTGGACGATTTAAAATTTAACGTAGACACTCATTTGATTGCAACTCTACAAATTGCGTTTTAATCAGAGCATTTGGTATAGCGACTGACAGCCGCCAACTGCCATGTGGACGATACCCACAAACTGCTGCATCAAGTTTACTCTTCTTCTTCCTTTTTCTTCTGCTAGAGGCGCATATAGCTCAGTTTCGGAAGTTTGCCTGTGTAGAGGGTATTACTGTCGGGTTTGCTCAACTGTAGCGTTATCTCTTAATTAATCAAATTTTACAAATTCAACTGCAAAATAAAGATGTTTTTTGCAGTCACTTGAATAAAAACACTTATTAATTCTATTTCAATATTGAGAAAAATAAATAACAACATGGATGTTTTGGATATTTAATGATGAGTCTATAATATTCATAATGTTTCACTAATGTGTGCATCCATCCTTTTTTAATGTACCTTGGTATGTACGACTTTGGAGAGAATCATAAATGCTTTTAACGTAGTTACTATAAGATAAATTTCTGACTAGGTGGCTTTAAAGGCATTTCTTCACCAGAACTTTTTTGCAAATCAGTTAGAAATTGAAGTTCACAACTTTTATAAAACGATGTATCTCCGTAGACGACAACACCGTCTTGGCGACTTTGATGTTTCTCCATCATTTTTTTAATCGTAAAAAAAGTTTACATTCCGATTTCAGGTCATATAGTTGCGCGCAGAAACCCAACGAGCTGTTCATACTTCAAAAGCTACAAAAAAAAAAAAAAACAATCTTTGCACACGTAATCGTAATCTACTTTTCTTTCAAATTTCATCCAAATCGGTTAATAAAACATATATCTGTCAAACCTGACATCACAGCGATCGAAAGACTAATAGTATCATGTTCTTATTTTAATGACGCGCTATTTTTGAACGAGCTGCAATCAAAGCAATCTGCAAAAATAAAGGTGCATTTTTGCGTTCTGTATTTGTGAGCCAAAAATAGCTAAAAAAAAAACGGTAGTATTAAAAAGTTAGAAACCAAAGTAATTTGTAATAAAAATACAAGTATAATGGGGAAAAATGAAAATAATCTGAACACAATTATGTTCTTATTCAAGTGACGACCAGTGTATGTATTAAATTGTTCTACAACACCGGAATGTTGTTTTATAATACATATCTAATAGGGACTTCTTTGAGTAAGCATTTTGTTTAGCTTCCCAAAAAATAACATATATAATTCTAATTATTATTATTTTTTTGTGATAGATCATGATCTCCTTTCTGAAGAAGAATCAGTTCGTAAGCCTGACAATGACAATACCAATGATAATGATGAGGAATTCATCCCGCCCGAACGCAAGCGCCGGAGCAGTTAGTTTGAAATTACCATTATTTAAAGAACAGAATATACAATAGACTCTAGACCGTTACAAATTTTTATATTAGAAAAATTAACTTTTTCGTACATAATATGCAGCATTTCAATTATCATTTTTAAGCTCTTCTCACTACTGGTCTTTAATGGACACCATGTATATAGGGGGTCGATTTTACAGCTTCTAAGTAATTTGCCTAAGTAAGAAGACGAAACGTTTTTGAGATACATTATTTATTTATTAACAAGTAAAAAAGCTAAAGTCGGGTGTCCCGACTTTGAAATACTCTGTACATATGTTTACAATAATTATAGAAAATAAAAAAATTAAGAAAATAAAAAAAAAAATTTGATCGATTTTACCTCTCGCGGTATTCGAACTCACGTAAAGGGTGTATAATTGCACATTTACATAGCAATTGCGTCTGTGTGAGTGTATGTATGCCTATGCGCATCAATTCGTGTCTGTGTAAGCATTTTCGCAGTCAACCAAACAGCAACATCAACAACAGCCGCGGGCAGCACTTGAGCAGCGCTGCAGCAGCGCTGCATCAGCAAATATATTTATGGCTATAACTTCTTGTTAAATCGGTCTATCATAATGAAATTTGGCATACGGACACATAATAACCAACTGGGGGTATTTCCAAAATTTTAGTTCGAAATTCCAAGAATTACGGGAGTTACATTTTCTGCGTATTCACATAAGGCATCTGGGACTAAAATTTGGTGTTCCTAGGTCTTATAATCTCCGAGATATAGGCGATTATACGAATGGAAAATCGGGATAACCCCCATAGGGGGGAAGTGGGGGGGAAAATCAAAAAAATAAAACAAACTCGTATAGAATACACACATAACGCATCTTTGTGCAAAATTTGGTGTCTCTATCTCTTATAGTCTCTGAGATCCAGGTGTTCATACGGACGGACAGACGGACAGACAGACAGACAGGGCTAGATCGACTCGTCTCGTCATGCTGATCAAGAATATATATACTTTGTGGGGTCTGCCACGCCTCCTTCTGCCTGTTACATTTTTCAGCTCCCGCAAACCTAATATACTCTTGTACATTTCATGTACAGAGTATAAAAATGTTTTCATTTATTCAGTATAATAGTGTTTATCGGTTGGCCTCATTTAATTAAACTCATTTTGTCTGAGGATTTATTTTGTAATAAAAGGGTGTTTCGAAGTATTGAAATACTACGCCACTAACCTTCAGCAACGTGGTCGCTCTTTTTTTGCCTTCGATATGCGCGAAACAACGCATATAACATAATGGAAGTTTTTTTTTTTGTGTATAGGGTATGCCACTATCGGGCTTGCTCAACTGTAACATTCTCACTGGCTTAAGCAAAAATTAAATGTGTTTATATCTTTTATTTAACAGATGCTGACGAACAAATACATACTGAATTTATAAACGAAGACTTGAATATACTTAGTAAGTAGCCCATTTGCACTAGTTAATTATTTGTTTAATTTTCCGTTCACCGTTCACGTTGAAATTCAATTTCGTCAATACTGTCCACATTTCAAAAGCTACATAATCCAAACTTTGTACACATAATCTATATGCAATTTTGTTTTTAATTTCATCCAAGACGGTTTATTCTCCCGTTTAATTTTTAATTAACACAGTATTTTTGTTTTCGTATTAACTTAAGATTCTACCGAATTAGCTGATGGGACTTTCCAAACTGAGAGTTCAAGATTCGTTAGCGGCTTTACAGACGAACTTAATGAACTTGGCTCCAATTGGCCAGACTCTACAATGCAGTCTAATGATAATTTTCAAACATCTACAAATGAAAACATAAATGACTCGTCCATAAATAATAGTATATCTATTTCTACTACTGAAACTCCTCTTTATGATTTAAAAGACCTATTTATACCATGTTCTACACAAAAAAAATGCAAACAACATTTTTGTAAGTTCTGCAAAACTTTGCAGACAAAATTTGCTCGTCATCTTGAGGCCAAACATAAAAATGAGCAGGAGGTAAAAAGTTTTCTAAGATACCCAAAAAGTGGACCTGAGCGTAAACATATGATTGACAAAATAAGAAAAGAAGGTGATTTTTTGCATAATACCGACGATATATTGAACACCGGTACTTTAATTGTTCCTCGACAAAAAAGAGCTAACTCTACTCTCCGACCAAAAGATTTTATTACCTGCACATTTTGCCGAGGATTTTTCCCAAAATCTACCATTCGATTTCATATACGAAATTGTTCAAGCAACTCCTATAAAAAAGGAACTCGCGATACTATACGAAATGGACGAAAAGTGACAGGTTTTATGCATAAACAAGCTAACGATATTTTACGGCGCCAAGTTATGCCCTATTTTAAGGATGATGAAATATCTGACACTGTTTTATACGATCGACTGATTGTTTTATATGGAAACTTTGAGTGTCAGAAGCGGGAAAAGTTTCAGCATGAAATGATACGGCAAAACATGAGGTCTCTGGGTCGCCTTCTAATTTGTCTTAAAGAGAATTGCAACGAAATAAAGGATTTGGAGGATGCCATTCTTCCCAAACACACAGATATAATTGTCCAAAGTATACGAACAGTTGCAAAATGGGATAATGAATCTATGTCGTTTGAAATTCCTTCCTTAGCTACAAAATTAACTACACTAATTAAAAAAACTGCGAAGATTTTGTGGGCGGAACACGTTAAAGAGGAAAATCAGGAAAAACGACAATCTGTCAACGATTTTATAAAGTTATGGGAGCATGACATATTTATAAATATCAACAAAAAAGCTGTTGAAGATCAATTTACCAAAAGACGCGCCGCTAAAATTATACTTCCTACTAAAGAAGACATTAAAATACTGTTCGAATATGTCAAAGAAAAAGCTACAGAAGCTGTTAAGATCTTAAAAAATACCTTCGATGTTGAAACTTGGTCTGTGCTGGTACAAAGCACTTTAGTAAACTTGCTCATTTTCAACCGTCGACGGGTTGGTGAATTAGAGAGATTAACTGTGGAAAATTATAAAAGTGCGCAAGCCATAAATGAAAAGGTGGATAAAGATAATTTCAATAAACTAACAAAAAAAACACAAGAATTTGCAAAGCAGTACACAAGGGTAACAATTCGAGGTAAACTTGGCAGAACTGTATCAGTTCTTTTAACGCCATTCGACCATGTTTGCATTGATACCATACTGGACAATCGCAAAAAAGCTAGAATAAAAAATAAAATATATGTGTTCTGCTCTGCAGATTCCGCAAAGGAATACATAAGAGCATGTCCCATATTAAAAAAATTTGCTGAAGAATGCGGTGCTTCTAACCCACAAGCTTTAAGAGGCACTATGTTGCGTAAACATTTAGCAACATATACTTCATTGTTAAATGTCGCAGATTCTCAAATTGATCGCCTAGCAGGGTTTATGGGTCACAACAAAGATATTCATAAAAATATTTATAGAGTCAATGCAACTTATGATGAAATAACACAAGTCTCACAATTATTAATGGCTGCACTTAATAGTGATAATGCTGATAATGATGAAAATGACCCTAATAGTATGTATTACCTTCTTATTAGAATTATTTATAAATAATTTTATTCCACATCAAGCCCTAATCACTATTAACTCGTAATTGCCATTTAATAAAACTAAGCTGTCAACTCATCATCTTTGAACACTATACCTAATATGTGTACTAATGTGTGTATTAATGTGCTGACCTTAATTGTGGTCGGACAGTGTCGTCCTTGTTTGAGTTTGTTATTTTGTAGTTTACTTAGCTTTAGTAATAATATACTTACCCTCTAAAAGCTATTCTAGAACGACCCTAGGCATAAGCTTCAAATTAAATTCCGAAAATCTTTTTTTATATTATATTAGGTTTGTGCAAAGTATGTAACAGGCAGAAGGAAGCCTTTCCGACCTCTTAAAGTATATATATTCTTGATCAGCATGAGGAGAGAAATTGATCTAGACATGTCTGTCCGTCTGTCTCGATGAATGAATAGAAACTATAAAAGCTGGAATAACCAAAGTTGGTATCCAGATTCTCCTATGTCCGAGAAAGGACGAGTTTATTTTATTTTTTTGAAATTCCCTCCCCTTCCTTCGCTACAGAATTTCATCAATACTGTCTACATTTCAAAAACTGCATAAACCAAATTTTGCACACGCAATATAATTAACTACTTTTGTTTCAAATTTCATCCCATTCGGCCAATTCTAAGAAAAGTTATTAGCGAAACAGTGTCGCTCCAGTACTTCGCCTCCAAGCTGCAGCATCAGGTACGCTCTTCTTTTTTTTGCTGTAGCTAGGGGGCGCATATAGCTCCATATCGGAAATTTGCCTGGGTACAGGGTATTACACTGTCTGTGCTCGACTGTAGCGTTCTCTTTTGTTTTATATTAAATTGGCTAAGGCTGTTTTATTGGTAATAATATTGTTATTTACCAAATGGTTTTAAATTAATTGTCCTTGTGTTATTTTATACGAAGATCTCGACTGCTATTAATGTACAGAAAGTTACTAATAACCGATTCATAAAATAATAAGTATAAACTAAAAATATATTTCGAACAAATTTTTTACGTAAATGTAGCGCTTTCTGATGACGAAAACTTCCAGCCCGCAAATAATGACATAAATGATGAGGAGTATTGCCCGCAAAAACCTCTCGGTAAGTTTCTATTAGTATTTTTTTAAACCCTGTCTTAACCCAGACAGATCCATTTTGTTCATTTTTTCTGATGCACCCCCACTCCCAAGCAATTAGATATTTTTTTTTTCATATACTTTTCAGAAAAATACAAGATAGAACGCTACAGTCGAGCAAGCCCGACAATAAAATAGAGTAAAGCTCTCCACAAAATAGGAAAATTTAAAAAAATGTATTTTAAGAAATTTAATTAATTTAAATAATTAATTAAATTAAATATAAAATATTCAACACATGCATACATACATACAAAAGTGTTTATGTACAATTTCAATAGAATAAATTTACATCAGAATCGTGTCTCTGCGTGTTTATATGCGCGTATGTGTATGCAGCACAAAGTTGACACACAATCACTAACTACCAAATTTTAGTGCAAAGTTCCAAGAATTACGGGAGTTATAGAAAATCGCGAATAGCGGGGGGAGTGGGGGGTTATTCTAGCTCTAATATTTTCTGAGATCCTTGCGTTCATACAGACAGACGGATAGACGGACATGGCTATATCGACTCGGCTTGTCATCCTGATCAAGAATATACTTATATACTTTATGGGGTCTGCCACGCCTTTTACCCTTTGGGTATAAAAACACACCAAAAATAAATGCATTATTTTTCTTTTTGTGGTAGATGATGATCTCCTTTCTGAAGAAGAAAATGTTTGTAAGCCTGACAATCACAATACCAAAAATAATGATGAGGAATTTATTACGCCCATACGCAAGCGCCGAAGCAGTAAGTTTGAAATTACCATTAATTATGTACAGTAGCCGCTAAACTGTAACAAACTATTATTGTATATCTATAAGATTAATTATTTCGTATTATAACCCAGAACATGCATTATAGTCATATCATTATAATAATCACTTTTACACATTCAGTACTGGTCGATGGTAACCATATTCAGGGAATCGATATTTAGGAAATTGGCCTGAGTAAGAAGAAAATTTTTAAATTCCATCAGAAAAGTAGGATTTATCGGCTGGCCCTATTTAAATGAAATCTATTTTGACCTCGTCGTTTCTTTAATTTTAGAAAAATATAGTACCCACAGGGCAGAATGAAAAAGATGTAAAATTCATTCGAAGTCATGACGACTATGCAGGCAAGGCTTATTGAAAACAATTTTTTCCTTGCTATATGCAGTTAGTTTTGTATTAAATCCAGAAGAGATCTATCCAATAACTCATAATACATTCATCTTTTTTTCAGCAGAAAATATCTTGGGTCTTTTCTGAGTTATCCAATATAATCTTGCCTAATAGCATCATACAGCAGTTTTCTAGATCTGTCCAGTACAAGCCTTCAAAATGTTGACAATATTTTTGGATTTTGAGAACAGAATTGCCTAAAATCATTTCAATTTTCTAACTTACAATTTGTACCACGCTTACAAAGCAACGAATTTGTAATATTCAATCCTACAACTGTTGGTTGTATATTTTCTAATTTATTGAGCACAGTTATTTTATAAGTATTGAATATACTTAAGTAAAAATTTTGTAGGTCCGGTCACCTTTATTATTTATTATTATTACACATTCAATTTTAATTTTTGATCTTTTGCAGGGTCGCCCACTGGTTTTATAAAACGGGTACGTTGGACGAGAGAGGAGCGTTTTGAAATGATGAAAGCGTTCGGTAATGCAAAAACCATGAAGGATCTGCCGTCCCTCAAACAGTGCAACATCGTAATTAAAAACTCGACATATTTGAAAAATCGTTCTGCGGCGCAGCTGAAGACATGGTTAGATAACCAGCGGAAAGCTGAGGCGAGAAAGCACATGTAATGCTAAGAATTTTGATTAAATTTCGTTTCTTTTTATAGCCTGTACCCAAAGGGTGAAAGGCTATACTAGTTTTGTGCGCATGTATGTAACACACAGAAGGAGGCGTGGCAGACCCCACAAAGTATATATATTCTTGATCAGGATGAGAAGCCGAGTCGATATAGCCTTGTCCGTCCGTCCGTCTGTCCGTCTGTCTGTCCGTCTGTCCGTCTGTCCGTATGAACGCAAGGATCTCAGAAAGTATAAGAGCTAGAATAACCAAACTTGGTTTCCATATTCTCCTAAGACCGAGAAAGTACGAGTTTGAGTTTTTTTTCGATGCACCCCCCCACTCCCCCGCAATTCGTGTTTTTTCTTATAACTTCCGTAATTCTCGGAATTTTGAAATCAATTTTGGTAGGTACATCCAGTTAGTACTAATGTGCCCGTGTGCCAAATTTCATCATGATAGGTCAATTCTGAAGAAAGTTATAGCCATAAGTAAAATCGCTGCTCATGCGCTGCCTGCAGCTCAGTCGCCAGCGCTGCCCGCAGCTGTTGTTGTTGTTGCTGCTTTGGTTTAACTTTGTGCTGCATACATACACGCATATAAACACGCATAGGTACGTGATGTAAATGTATGCTGTTAAAACTAAACATAAACATATATTCTAATTTAATTTAATTAATTAATTAATTAATTTTTTTTAATAATTTACTTTTTTTAAAATTTTTTTTTTTAATTTTTCTTTTTTGTGGAGAGTACAGGCTATTTTACTGTCGGGCTTGCTCGACTGTAGCGTTCTTTCTTGTTTCAAATGAAAAGTTTGTGTTATAAATTTCGTCAGATCGATTTCAAATTTGGGTAATATAATCTACGTAACTAAAATTACAACTTAGCATTTCACGATTTTTAAAATATGCATTTTACAAATGCAGGCAGAACAAACAATACAAAATATCAAACAGTTGGGGACAACTAAGTATACATACACACACAAGTAGCCAAAGCAAAATGTGAGACACTAATGTGTGAATGTTCATTTGTACACATGTATGTACATACATACATACATATGTATAAAAGTACATTCGTCTTGCACTGACAGGGCAAGAAATGTTAATTAATTAAAAATTATTAGCATTATAACATAAACATTTGTATGTTATTTTTTCTTTGTTTAGTACATTTGGTATAAGGGGTTTTTAGGACAACGGACTACAAGGGCGTACGCAGGTTGGGCAGGGGGGACATTGCTCCCCTTAGAAAGAATTTCGCATTATGAATTACACCAGCACCATATGTATTACATACGTACATACATATGTACATACGTCTGTATGTATAGTATGTACATATGTACGTCAATAAGTATGTATGTACATACATTCTTATATACATATATAGGTTTGTATGTATGCAGTGGGCCATCGAACACTGTTGTTTAATTGTAATAAATAGTGTTCTATGTTTTCAAATCAAAATTTTTAAAACAACAACAACAAGTTATTGGCTCGCAAATCTTCTTTCGTTTTGATCATTTACGGCTGTTAATTGCATACGCAAAATGCCAAAAGTTTACAGTTACCGTACACATACAAATACATTTGTATGTATGTATGTATGTGTACAGTGAACAATCGAATACAGTATTATAATCAATAACTCTCAAACGATGTTTTTCGATGTATTTGTATTCGACATGTATTACGATATATCAACACAAGTATCGATATTTTCGATATATCGCATTTAATTTTATTATTGGGGTTTTAATATTTATTCACTTTTTCAAATGAATGATTTTATAAATTTTGTCCGATCGATTTGAAATTTGGGTAATGTAATCAACATAACTATATCAACAAATTGGCATTCAACGATTAAAATATAGCAATATGTTTTTTACTTGCCATATACATACTTATCAAATATCAAATAGTTGGGGACATCACATACATACACATACACATACATACAACAAGCAACAGTTCGTGTCTATGTGTGCCCATGCATACATACATATGTACAAGCATATGTAATGTATTAGTTATAGTGGTCATGTTCGTTTAAGAAAATAGTTTGGCAAAAAATTGGCATATTGATTTACCTGGTGTAAATACAACTCTGCTTCCTTTAATAAATTAAACAATCTTTCCAGCGAAGAAAAGGGGTGGAATATTAATCCGCCGAAATCCAAGCAATCTCGAAATCTCTTTATACAATTTTATGCACTTTTGGCGATAATAATTAATAAATGTTGCACGTGGGCACTTTACAAAATTTTTAATAGAGATTTGGCAAGAAGTATGACCGTCCACATTCAGCTGATCTCAAGCAATGAATCTAATGCTCAGCTTGACCTTATTAAAAGGCTTTGGAAGGCCACGTGCTTGCACGTATGCAGACCTTGAGAGTGATAAGCTGCATTGGCTAAAAGCTCTCTCTCTCTCTTATCCAAGGTGACCGAAGAGATCAGAAGAGTTTATTAGGAGAGCGAAAACGGAGTTTTGTTTTCTTCTTCTTCTTTTCTTATCTTCTTTATCGCCAAATACACTCGAGGACAAAATAAATATTCCAGTCTAAACTGAATACCACAGCACAGTTAAAGCGAATAAAATCGTATTTTCAGGCGTCTTTAACTGAAACAATTCGGTTAAGGCTGTTTTGATATTTTTGGAATTTGGATATCTTTCAAGTGATACACTCCTAAAATTTTATTTGCTTCATTTACCAATTCGTAATAAGCGGGACTTAATTTTCGCTGAACTTTAGCTTTTATAAAAACTGGGGCGAGTTTAGCGTTGAATTTCTTTAAAGCGTTGCTCTGCGTAAAGTTGCGAGCGTAAACGACGTCACCTTCTTTAAGTTGCATCGATCGACTGCGCAGATTGTAAACTTTTGCATTTGTTTCATGTGATTTAGCTACATTAACTTTTGCTTTCCTGCGTGCGATCTGTAAAGCATCTGAAGTCTTAAGTTGAGTATCATCGCTTACAAGATTCAATTTCTTTAACAGATTATAGTCCTGTCCATTTAAAACCATATTTTGGCCAAAAACCAAGAAGTAAGGTGAATAACCGGTACTACGGTGAATATTAGCTCTGAGAGCGCCACTTATTTCGTTCAAGTTCCTATCCCAGTTGGAATGATCGACTCCTATGTACGCACGGATCGCTGCTAAAACGGATCTGTTTAAACGTTCGCTAGCGTTTGCCTGGGGAGAATAAATTGCTGTACAGGTATGCGAAACACCGAATCGAGTTAAAAATGATTCAAAGTATGAGGAACGAAATTGGGATCCGTTGTCTGTCAAAATAATCTCAGGGACACCAAATGTATAAAATATGCTATTTTCCAAAAACTCGCAGATGCGATAAGAAGTAAAATTTTTCAATGGTTGTAAGAAATGAAACTTTGTACAATGGTCTACAATGATTAGAAGTCCAATGTTTCCACTCTTAGATCTGGGGTATGGTCCTAAAAGATCCATATATAATTTTTGAAAGGGCCTCTCTGATGTCATTGGCTTGCCCATCGGGGGTCTTAACACAATGTTCGGGCTTTTCGTTGTACGACATACAGAACAATTAGCAACATATTCACGAATTTCGGTAACCATGCCTGGCCAGAAGAAATACATTTTTAATTTATAGATCATTTTGCCGGTGCCACAATGAGCTGCATCTGGAGCGTCATGCGTTCGACGTAGGATATCTTGTCTCAATCCTGAGGGGATCCATAGTTTCCATGATTGTGATTCCTGGATGCAATCACCAGTTGCGTGTTCATTTCTTTTATAGACAAAATTATCTATAACTTTTAAGTCAGGAAGCTTGGATTGGTTATCACAAATTCGTTCAATTAGGCTCAAATACTCGTGTGACTGAAATTCATTCGACGACAAATCAACTAGGGGTCCAAGATCGACAAGTTCTGATATGGTTGGATCATTTTGCCGAGACAAGGTATCAGCAACCACATTTAGAGTTCCACTGCGATGAATAATGTTCATTTCATAACCCTGCAACTTGACAGCCCATCTACCTAAACGACCTGTGAGATCTTTCTGATTCATAAGCCATTTTAATGCATCATGGTCAGTGATAATAACGAATTTCTGTCCTTCAATATATGCACGAAATTTCTTTATTCCCTTTATGACAGCAAGACATTCTAATTCTGTTCCTATAAGCCCTAGGCAGAACGAGTTTGTTTATTTTTTCTGATACACCCCCCCATTCCCCCGCAATTCGTATTTTTTCTTATAACTTCCGTAATTCTCGGAATTTAAAAATCAATTTTGGTAGGTACGTCCAGTTAGTACTAATGTGTCCGTGTGCCAAATTTCATCATGATAGGTCAATTCTGAAGAAAGTTATAGCCATAAGTAAAATCGCTGCTCATGCGCTGCCTGCAGCTCTGTCGGCAGCGCTGCCCGCAGCTGTTTTTTTTTTTAAATTTTTCCTTTTTGTGGAGAGTACAGGCTATTTTACTGTCGGGCTTGCTCGACTGTAGCGTTCTATCTTGTTTTTTTTTTTTTGGTTTTATTTATTTATCCTTTTTAGCCTATCCTTATAAACTTTTTGTTCCCTATTTTTCCTATTCTTTATAATTATATTATTATTGTTTTCTATACTAATAACCTCAAATGGTCCTATATAAGAAGATTCTAATTTGTGACCTGTTTCATTCTTTAAATAAACTTGGTCACCTATTTCTATTTTAAAATCTATTACTTTCTTGTCATTTATTTGTTTTTGCTTGATTTTATTTTTCTCTAAAAGTATTCGAGCTCTCTTATACGCGTTTTCTAGTCTAAACTTAACTTCTTTAGAATAATCTTCTATATTATATATGGGTTCTATGTTATTTACGCTATTAAATTGTATTGGTAAGATATTTTGTCTACCAAATACTAGTTCATATGGACAATAATTATGAGTTACTGACGGTGTTGTGTTAAAACAATACACGAAATACTGTAACCATACGTCCCAATCAGTTTTATCTACTGAAATATATGAACGATTGTACTCATTGAATGTCCTATGACTTCTTTCAACGGTACCTAATGTCTGGTGGTGGTGTGCTGTAGATGTTATGTTATCGATTTTTAAATATTTGCACAAGTCAGTTATAATGGAATTTTTATATTCTGTTCCCATGTCCGTAATGAACGTCTTCATTGGACCGTACTTCAGAATAAAAGATTCGAATATGGCCTTTGCGACAGTTGTTGCACTTTTGTTTGCAACAGGAATTGCTACTAAATACTTTGTCAAATCACATATTAAAGTGATTGCGTATTCATTCCCATTTTCCGAACGTGGTAGTGGACCAATTATGTCCACTATCACTCTGTCAAAAGCATATTGTGGAGTTTCGGTTTTTATCATAGGTGATCTTGTATGTTTCGTCGTTTTCGACGTCAGGCATTTTGGACATTTATTTATGTACTGTTTTACATGTTTAGTCATGTTCTTCCAATAATATTGTCTCTTTATTATACTCTGTACATGAAATGTACAAGAGTATATTAGGTTTGCGGGAGCTGAAAAATGTAACAGGCAGAAGGAGGCGTGGCAGACCCCACAAAGTATATATATTCTTGATCAGCATGACGAGACGAGTCGATCTAGCCCTGTCTGTCTGTCTGTCCGTCTGTCCGTCCGTATGAACACCTGGATCTCAGAGACTATAAGAGATAGAGACACCAAATTTTGCACAAAGATGCGTTATGTGTGTATTCTATACGAGTTTGTTTTATTTTTTTGATTTTCCCCCCCACTTCCCCCCTATGGGGGTTTTCCCGATTTTCCATTCGTATAATCGCCTATATCTCGGAGACTATAAGACCTAGGAACACCAAATTTTAGTCCCAGATGCCTTATGTGAATACGCAGAAAATGTATATTTTGGAATTCCCCTCCCTCCCCCCTCTACCCCGCAAATCGTAACTCCCGTAATTCTTGGAATTTCGAACTAAAATTTTGGAAATACCCCCAGTTGGTTATTATGTGTCCGTATGCCAAATTTCATTATGATAGACCGATTTAACAAGAAGTTATAGCCATAAATATATTTGCTGATGCAGCGCTGCTGCAGCGCTGCTCAAGCGCTGCTCAAGCGCTGCCCGCGGCTGTTGTTGATGTTGCTGTTTGGTTGACTGCGAAAATGCTTACACAGACACGAATTGATGCGCATAGGCATACATACACTCACACAGACGCAATTGCTATGTAAATGTGCAATTATACACCCTTTACGTGAGTTCGAATACCGAGAGAGGTAAAATCGATCAAATTTTTATACTCTGTACATGAAATGTACAAGAGTATATTAGGTTTGCGGGAGCTGAAAAATGTAACAGGCAGAAGGAGGCGTGGCAGACCCCACAAAGTATATATATTCTTGATCAGCATGACGAGACGAGTCGATCTAGCCCTGTCTGTCTGTCTGTCCGTCTGTCCGTCCGTATGAACACCTGGATCTCAGAGACTATAAGAGATAGAGACACCAAATTTTGCACAAAGATGCGTTATGTGTGTATTCTATACGAGTTTGTTTTATTTTTTTGATTTTCCCCCCCACTTCCCCCCTATGGGGGTTTTCCCGATTTTCCATTCGTATAATCGCCTATATCTCGGAGACTATAAGACCTAGGAACACCAAATTTTAGTCCCAGATGCCTTATGTGAATACGCAGAAAATGTATATTTTGGAATTCCCCTCCCTCCCCCCTCTACCCCGCAAATCGTAACTCCCGTAATTCTTGGAATTTCGAACTAAAATTTTGGAAATACCCCCAGTTGGTTATTATGTGTCCGTATGTCAAATTTCATTATGATAGACCGATTTAACAAGAAGTTATAGCCATAAATATATTTGTTGATGCAGCGCTGCTGCAGCGCTGCTCAAGCGCTGCCCGCGGCTGTTGTTGATGTTGCTGTTTGGTTGACTGCGAAAATGCTTACACAGACACGAATAGATGCGCATAGGCATACATACACTCACACAGACGCAATTGCTATGTAAATGTGCAATTATACACCCTTTACGTGAGTTCGAATACCGAGAGAGGTAAAATCGATCAAATTTTTTTTTTTATTTTCTTAATTTTTTTATTTTCTATAATTATTGTAAACATATGTACAGAGTATTTCAAAGTCGGGACACCCGACTTTAGCTTTTTTACTTGTTTTTTTTATTTTCTTAATTTTTTTATTTTCTATAATTATTGTAAACATATGTACAGAGTATTTCAAAGTCGGGACACCCGACTTTAGCTTTTTTACTTGTTTTTGATATCGTTTTATTTATACCTGTATGACCTCCTTGAATTGTACCGTCATGGAATGTAGACAATATAGCTTCTTTTTCTTGTTCATTATTTATTTGGGTCACCGGCTTGAGTAGCGCTACTCTTAATGATTTTAAATTTTTATTGCCCATGTGTTTGAAAGTATCTATTGAAATTGAAATCGCTCGGTGCCACTTTTAGTTGGCTGATTTTAGATACATCGGCTTGCCATTCAAACCTTTGGAAAAACTGACCTAAGTCGAGAATTCCATTGGAGTACAAATCGCCAACATTAATTCTTGCTTTAACTGTTTTTCCACGTTTCAATAAACATGTCGAATCTGTCATTCGCAAGGTCACTACTTTTCGTACCTCGTCATTTGTGATGACTTCGTATACGTTCGGCTTAGAAGCTTTTTCAAGACTTTGCTTTGGCAATAGTTCTTGTTTATTTTCTGCGCAGAAATTGTTTTGTCTACTTTGGTGCCTAGTAGTGACTTTCAGGACTTTTCTATTTATGTCAATTAAGTCGGATATTGTTATCCTTGACAGGGCGTCTGCCACAAAATTATCTTTCCCTCTCAGATAGAAAATAAATATGTTAAAGGTCTGTGATCAGTTCTTACTGTAAAATGTCTGCCATATATATATGGTCGAAAATGTGTTATTGCCCAATGTATCGCTGCTAGTTCTTGTTCTGTAGTACTCTTATTGCTTTCACCTTTAGTGAATGCTCTTGATGCATATGCAACTGGGAGTTGGAGTCCATTATAGTTTTGAGTTAAAACTGCTCCACATGCTTGCTTGCTTGCATCTGTGATTATGCAAAATTCTTTGCTATAATCTGGGTACTGTAATAAATTTGGCTGAACCAGTTGATTTTTTAGGTACTGGAATGCCTTTTCGCACTCTGTTGTCCATTCAAATGGGACATTCTTTTTACATAATCTTGTTATGTGCCGTGAATATTCGGCGAAGTTTTTTATAAAACGTCTATAATAATTGCAAAATGCAACGAATCTTCTAGCGCTGTCTGCGTCCGTAGGGACTGGATAGTTATTGATAACATCAAATTTTTTATCGTCTGGTAAGATTCCCTTATCTGTGCATCTGTGACCTATAAACGTCACCTCGTGCATGAAAAATGAACACTTTTCTGGGTGTAATTTCAAATTGTGTTTTCTACAAAGTTTGAAAACATCTGTTAAGTTTTTAATCATATGTTGTTTAGAACAACCAATGACGATCAAATCATCCATGTAAAGGAAAGCCTGTGAAGGCTCTAGGCCTGAGAATGCTATTGTCATCATTCTCTGAAATGAATTAGGCGCTACTCTTAAACCAAATGGTAATCGCGTAAAGCGATAAGAGCCATTGCTCGTAGAAAAGGACGTTATATTTCTTGAGCTTTCCTCAAGCTCAATTTGGTGAAAACCTGACATTAAGTCAAGACATGAAAAATATTTAGCTCTACCCAATTGATCAAGAACATCGTCAATTCTGGGGAGTGGAAATTTATCCGACAGCAATTTTTTATTTATTTGGCGATAGTCAATTACTAATCGCCATTTTTTCTCCTCAGAACCCGGAAGAGGTTTCTTTGGGACTAATAAGAGTGGGCTATTATAAGGTGAAACAGACGGTTCTACAATACCTTGTTCAATCAACCTTCCAACTTGATGCTGGATTTCTTCTATTTGGCTATGCGGACATTGATCATTTTTAACATACACTGGCTCATCATCCTTAAATCTCAGTTTTTGCTTATAGAAGTTGTTTGTTGTGATTGGTTCGGTTTCAAGTCCGAACACATCACTATACTCGGTGCATATTTCTTCAAGTTGTTTTTTAAACAAAATTGGAAAATTTTTCTTTAATTTATTAATTACTGACTGTTTTCTATCGTCCTTCAGATTTTGAACTACATCGTAGTCCGAAAGTGATTCAAATTTTATGTTATTAATACCTACTATTTGGCATTTATCTGTGGTATTTAAAAATCGGACAAAAGTATTTTGGGCTGTAGCAATAGTGTTTGCAACATAAAGACCCGGTTTAACTTCCTGATTTGGAATCAAAACGTTTTCCTCTGCTGAAGACAACTCTATTTTGCGTATCACTTGTGATCTTGCTGGTAGAAGTGTGGAATTGGTACCAGAACTAAATGTTATTGGAACATATATAGGATACGTTAGGGTTTGTGGTCTAATTATAAACGAATCCTCTGAACTATTGTAATCTAATTGGCAATTAATTGTTTTTATGAAATCTAATCCTATTATTCCATCGCAAGGGATTGCGAAATCTGAATGAAGTAGATGAAATTTATATGGAATAATGTATTTGTCTGTCTGCAGTTCGATTGAGACTACTCCTTTGGAGTTTATTACTCCTTCTCCTATGCCTCGAATGTCTATAATTTTATTGATTTGGATGTCATGAAAGACATCAGAATTTTCTTTCATAATTGAAATATCTGCACCTGTATCAATCAAAAATGTTATCTTTTTATCTGTTGCAACACTCTTGAACGACACGAAATTGTTGAGACCTAAGTTAACAGTGTATATTTTACTACCTAACCCTGAGCATCTGGAGGTGTCTGCGAGTTTCCCGAAGTATCTTGGGCAACTCGGACATTGTAGTTATTGTTATAGTGATTTCTATTTTGGTTGTTGCCTCGGTAGGAATAATTATTCCCACCTCGGTTAAAACCTCGTTGTTGTTTCTGTTATTATTATTGTAACTGCGGCTACCGCGGCCATTGCCTCTACCTCTTTGAGGATAGTAACTACCTCCTCTATTATTGCGGCCTCGCTGAAATAACACTGTACTTGCACTGCCAGTCACTTCCGTGCTGCAATGGATATATTTACCCATTACATCATCGAAAGTAACGAAGTTACCAGCTTCCAGTATTACTTTCAGTTTCTCATTCTCACAATTTTTAATCATTGCAGAAATAGACTCGTTTGTTGAGAATTTCTCTACATTGTTGGGGTCTAGTCCATCATCGATAAAGGCTGCCTCCAATAGCTTTCGCAAATTGTCCATTTCGGTTACATACTGGGAAGCGGTTTTGCCTTTTTGTTTTAAATTCAGTAATTTTGCCTTTAATACGTCGGGAGATTCACCTTTTACGTTATCTTTAAGTTTATTTATTATTCCGGATATAGTAGATTCATTTTGTACTTTGTACAGAATTGTGCCGGTTATTTTTGATTTAATAACCTCAACTGCTATATCCTCCTGGTTGCCTTTAGTTCTCTCCACAATGCGTAAAGCAGTTAAGAATCTGTTTAATGATAGCTTTTTACCATCAAATTCAGGGACTGAAGAGGAAACCTGCTTCACGTATTCCCTGTCTAAGGCTACCTGGTTAGTCATTGTTTCTGTATTTTCTTGAAGCGTTTCAATGTCACTATCAATATCAATATCAAAATCTGAACTGATTATTGGTTTAGACTCATCCAAATCCTCTAACTGGTTCTCGTTGAATTCAGCCAGCAGACTCGGATCTTCTGGGATTGTTATTACAATACTCCGTCTAGTACCAACATTATGCAATCTGGTTTTTAAACTTCTTACAATTTTCTGACATATATATTTATGCTCCTGGGTTAATTTATCATCAACTTTGTTTATTGTAGCTACTATGTTATTATATTGAGCTGTTAATATTTGCGCGTGATGTACCAATGTATCTGACTTTATTGTTTTATCAGAATTGATACATTTGTATGATTTTTCGAACTTGTCTTTATAATCATTTATTTTCTTCGCCAATGCATTCCACTCCATTGTTTAATAGAAAATGGAGTTTTTAGCGGTGTATGCGCAGCATCAATATGGTTTCTGCAACTAGCTTTGCATGCATTTCGCTGATAGTTTTTAAAATTACTTCATTTATTGTAAAATTTGTTCTTTATTATAGATTTTGTTTATTATACTATCATATTATATCATTTCTAAATTGCCTGCTCTACTTGCATATCTTTTCTTTAAGCATTTATTGTGCAACTTATATAATTTAGTTAGCACATTAGCTAATAAAAGAACAACAATTATTACAAGCATAACCGTTATTACTTTTAAATCTCCTGAGACAGTTTCGACATTATTAATTACATTCGCGGTTAATTCCGCTACTTCCGATTCGTGGTCTAACATGTTTTCTACTTCTAATATATTATCGTCTTTTGAGATTGTATTCGAAAGCATTAAATTTGCATTTCGGATTAATTGATTTTTTTTTTCTCTCTTTTTTTTTTAAGAATATATATATTGTGATTGATTTATTTTTATTCGATCAACGCAGTGATCTCCTGCCTAATGTTTCGTATGGCTTCACAGGCCATACTCTATTACGAGCAACGCAATTATCGCTCAGTATTACAAACATTTCTTTACATTTCATTTGTTTTTACATTAAAATTAAAACTATTATACATTATTATACTTTTTTTTTTGACTAACAAGTATATATTTTTTTCAAATTAAATGTTTGTTAAATTAAGTTGCGCGCTCTCTGTAGCGCTGCCGGTCCCCGAAGATGACTTAGCTTGAAACGCTAAATGGTGCCGATGCTGGTCCTCGCACAGGCTGTTGGGGCGCCGGTGCTGGTCTTCTTGAAGCATGTGTAGCTGTAGTGCGGCGACTCTAATGGTCCAGGGCAGTCCGTTGGGCATTGTTTCTCCGGCTTAGTGTTTATTTGTTTTTTCTGTGACACTGGTTGGAATACTTTAGAGTTTATTAATTTTATATTTGAGAAGTGCTTTCATTCGTAGAGGTTGAGCTTTTGTATTTTTGCTGAATCGACTCGATATTGTCGATTTCAGCCTGTATTTTATTTCCCGCTTCCCAACTAATTGTTGTGTTGGGGGCAAATAACAGTTTTAGGAGTTTGGCTTTTCTTCCCTTAAGCCTTTTTTGTACTCCATTGCGCCTATTTTTTGGCATTGCCATCACCTCTACTTACTCAGTATTTTCAGCGACTTTTGTCGATGAAAACATCATTTCCGTAGTTTGACTTCCGTAGAAGAGTAGACTGCCGATAGCAGGTTCACGTTGATCTTATACTGGAGTTTTCTCTCCCCATCTTTTGTTTTCACTCGTTTCGCTTTTGTTCACTTCAATACTTTAGTATTTATATTTTATATTTTTATATTTTTAAACATGTTCATCACACTTGTCACGGTCGCCATGTTAAATTAAATAGACGTCTTGCATGTTTTAGGTTTCGATCGAGAGTGTTCTCTCGGTTTTATTCAATTTTATGTTTGGCTTATTTCATACAATATTCTAAGTGAGCTCTGCCGCTAAAAGCGTCGGCAGAGAGAGAGAGAGTTGCAGTATGTATGTGCCTGTAGTTATGTACAGATAGTACACACTCAAGAAGTGCTTACGCCAGCGATCTCACGCTGCGGCCAGTCCGCATAAGTGACGGATCCTATTACTGCACTTATGTATGTGTATTTATGATTGTATAAGCATAGCAACAAAGTGTCACTATGGTATGAGTTGTTACTCTTACTTTAAGTTGGGCACATGACCACTTGTTATATTGTATACTCTACAATACTGTGGGCATATGCTCATTTGGCACACAACATACTACAATACATAAAATAGGAAATAATTAAATAAAATTTTCTTGATATATGTATGTATTTAGCTAATTCAATGACGTTTGATTTCAACATGCTCGGTGTACTTTATAAGGACATCGCTCAATAAAAAAAAGGTCCGTAAAATTTAAATGGAACGTAAGCAATTATTTTTATGGTTGGGTATGTTTATTAGTCCTTCAAATTTATAAATATTTTGAAGTTACCCTTATGATAACAATATGTTTCTGAAATCATGTATGGATATATTTGAAAATAATTAAGTGATTATCCCCAACGTAAGCCAAATTTTTAAACAATTTTTTCAAATTGTTTTGTTGTGTATTTGGGAAAATATAATATATTTGAACACAAAACTTGGAATACACGACAAAATAATTGATTAATTAATAAGGATCCAGCAGGAGTCTTAGTTCTTTGTTTGTACTCTAAAAACGTAATTTATTAATAAGCTTATAAAATAAAGAAAAACTTTTCATTCATTTTGGTTTGGTTAACATTTAAAAGTATTAATCAAAATTTGGTAGCATTTTCGTAATGCAATTCATTTTTATAAAATTATATAAAATTCTCATTCATTTTTGTTTGTTAAACATCTATAAGTATCAAACTTTAAAGTGTACACAAATTTTGTGTAGCATTTCCGTAATGCAATTATTTTCATAAAATTTTTATTTAAACATCTAAAAGTATCAAGTTTTATAGTGCAAGCAAATTTGTATAGTACCATTACCGTAATGCAATTCTTTTTTATAAAATTATTAAAAACATGGCACAGCAGATATATCAAATTTGGGAGCAATTCAAAATAGCCCTAAGGTTGGATTTTCCAAGTGTGGTGAATACGGCCGATGTGCATAGAGAATTGATGCGACGCAACGGCGTAGCAACGAATCATTAAGCGAGTATTTCTATGCGATGTTAGCTATCGGGCGTCGAGCGAATATCGATGAGCCATCGATAAATTCATATGTTATCAACGGACTCAACCAGCAAGAGACAACAAAGGCATTGCTAGCGATGAACATACGCACTTGTTCAGAGCTTTTCAGATCACTGGAGAATATGAGATCGGCTCAAGGAATGCAACAACACCAATACAACGCAACTACTGTTAACAGCGAGAGGCACCATGACGAAACTGATGGCAAGGCGAAGGCAATTAAATGTTATAATTGCAATAATCTGGGGCATATTGCAGCAAAATGCCCAGAGCCCCAACGAAAGAAACGTTGCTCCAAGTGTTCCAAGATTGGACATGAAGAAAAGGATTGTTATGTGAAACCAGCAAAGGTGGCTCAAGTAAAAGAGACACAATCCAAGGAGTATCCACCAATAATGAAAACAGTACATATCGGAGGATACACGTTTGAGGCATTTATTGACACGGGCAGCAATAACACACTTATCAAAGAATCATCAGTACCAAAAGGAACATTGCGGCAGCCGTCTACCAAAAGTCTTCAAGGTTTTGGAGGCTCTGTTGTTAGATCAGAGGAATGCATCCTAACGGAGTTCACATGCGGCAGCTTAAAATTGTACACGAGAATCCAGGTGGTGCCAGACGAAGTTCTTCCATATGATGTTCTAGTGGGAAGAGATACTATATGCCTTGATAAAGATCTGCTGGACATGGATGGACCAACTTCAAAGGTGGCAACGATGGAACAGGTCGGGTTTGATGTTGGCACCGACATCGACCCCGACCAACGCAATCAGGTGAGCGATCTGTTAAAAAGCTACACAGACTGTTTTGCCGAAGATTTATCAAATATTGGCAGATGCAAAGCAACGGTAATGACGATTGAAGTATCGACAACGAAGCCCATTTTGGGAAGGCGATACAAAGTACCATTCGCTCAAAGAGAGACGCTGAACTCTTTGGTCGATGACATGTTAAGCTACAATGTTATTCAGAGGAGTACGTCAACACATGCAGCATCAGCAATATTGGTACCCAAAGCAAACGGAGAGAAAAGGCTATGTGTTGACTATCGAGCTCTCAACGCAGTCACCATAAAGAAGCGGTACCCGATGCCCATTGTAGAGGGGCAGGTGGCCAAGTTGTCCGGAAACGTTTACTTTACAACGCTAGACATGACGTCAGGATATTATCAGATCCCGATGAGTGACGAAAGCAAAAAGTTTACAGCCTTCATGACACCAAATGGATTATTCGAATTCAATGTTATGCCATTTGGTTTGGTAAATGCGCCGATGGTATTTCAAGAGGTCATAACAGACATAATAAGGCAATTGAAGTACCAACGAAATATCATTAACTACGTAGATGAAGTCATAATTTCTTCAAAAACTGTGGAAGAAGGGCTGCTCATACTGAACGAATTTATGGAAGCTGTTAGATCTGCTGGTCTGGCGCTACGTCCATCCAAATGTGCATTCATGCAAACAAAAGTCAAGTTTTTGGGACACGTAATCACAGGCGACGGAATCCAGCCTGGCAACGAGAAGACCGAGTGCATCAAAGACTATCAACAGCCAGGTAATGAAACAGAGGTACGAAGATTCCTTGGCATCACGGGATTCTTCCGCAAGTTCGTCAAGGATTACAGTATGATCGCATACCCGTTAAGCAAGCTGTTGAAAAAAGATGTGGAGTTCATGTGGGGAGAAGACCAAGAACAAGACGCCCTAACCTCGAAACCAGTTTTGACTCTTTACGACCCCATGAAATACCACGAGGTGCATACCGATGCTAGTAAGATGGGAGTAGCTGGCATTATGTTCCAACGAGAAGAGGAAGGTACAAAACTTGTATTCTATTACAGCCGTTTGTGTAGCGATGCCGAAAGCAGGTATTCCAGCTATGCATTAGAAATATTGGCAATTACCGAGACACTGGATAGATTTCGTGTATATCTGCTGAGATCTCATTATTTGGTGGTAACAGATTGCAATGCAGTGGTGACACTCAAGGATTCAACGGAGCTACAACCACCGATAGCAAGATGGTGGCTCAAACTACAGGAGTTTGACTTTACATGAGGAGTAAAAGGGGGCAAACCAGAAGGCGAGCTACATGTTCATGATGTCATACCTATACCATTTCGCACGATCAATATGGATCACATAGGCCCATTTCCAAAGAGCAAGAGCGGGAATTGTCATATTTTGGTAATTGTATGTACATTTACCAAATATACATTTCTGGCTGCAACTCGAACAACGAAGACAACACCTGTTATAAGAGCGCTAAATCAGCTATTTGCAGTATTTGGTCAGCCGATACGCATAATTTCAGACCGAGGAACAGCGTTCACGTCAAAGGAGTTTGAAAGCTTTGCAAAGGAGCATGGCATACAACACGTTAAAACGGCGGTACGTACACCTAGAGCCGACGGGCAATCAGAACGGATGAACAAAACATTATTAAATGCTTTAAGGACCAGCACAGAAAAAACTAAGGAATGGGACCAGCAATTATTCAAAATACAATGGGGCATGAATACACACATTAATGCTACAACCAAATTTTCTCCCAACGATTTAGTATTCAACTTTAACCCACGTGACGTGACAAACAATCGTTTAATACAGGCTCTTTCAAACGAAGCGATTCCAGAAGCAGACATAGAGAGTAAGAGGCAGCAAGCAGCAGCAAATATAACAGCTGAGCAGCAGAAATGGAAAATTCGATTCGACGCTAAACATACTCAGCCGACGAAGTACAAAGTGAATGATTTAGTTGTCATTAGCTTTGTTCCAGCAGCCACAGGAGATTCACACAAATTACATCCAATATATAAAGGACCATATGTGGTCACAAAAGTTTTAGACAACGATCGGTATATTGTAGAAGTCCTGCCAGATCACGCCATTACCCAACGCCGTTACTGCAATGTGGTATCCAGCGACCATATGAGGCCAATGTGTGCCTTAATTACAAACTTGGATATCGACGAGCAGATGTATGAATACACAAGCGATGACGGCTGATTGTCAGGAGAGGCCGAATGTCAAGTATGAGGAGAGGGAGGATCGTTTGAGTGGTCGAAGAGAGCAGACGTGTGCGTGGACGAGAGCACAGCAGAAGTTATTCTTATTTTAAGTTATATATAGTGTTTAATTAATTAATAATTAATTAATAATTTGTATGTTAATAAACTGAAGAAATGCATACAATAAAAGAACCTGACACTTTAAAGTGTACACAAATTTTGTAGTAGCATTTCCGTAATGCAATTATTTTCATAAAATTTTTATTTAAAATTCTAAAAGTATCAGGCTTTAAAGTGTCAAAAATTTGGTAGCATTTTCGTAATGCAATTCATTTTTATAAAATTATATAAAATTCTCATTCATTTTTGTTTGTTAAACATCTATAAGTATCACATTTTAAAGTGTACACAAATTTTGTAGTAGCATTTCCGTAATGCAATTATTTTCATAAAATTTTTATTTAAACATCTAAAAGTATCAGGCTTTATAGTGTAAAAAATTTTGTAGCATTTTCGTAATGCAATTCATTTTTATAAAATTATAAAAAATTCTCATTCATTTTTGTTTGTTAAACATCTATAAGTATCAAACTTTAAAATGTACACAAATTTTTCTAGTAGCATTTCCGTAATGCAATTATTTTCATAAAATTTTTATTTAAACTAATTTTTGTATTAGCATTTCCGTAATGCAATTCTTTTTGTTGGAGCACCCTACGTAGCTTCTAAGCCTTTTCTTTGCGCTCTCTATCGCGCCCTTTACTGCACTCTCTGTGGCGCTCTCTTTGTGCATTCCTTTTCTTATGCCGGCCCGCTGACTTGTAGCGGCAGCAGGCAAATCACTTGTCTAGCAATATCGGCACTGTGAACCTCGTTGTACAACTATCCAAGCCATTAAAGCTGTATTAATAATCCAAAGAATACCGCGTCTCATTTAATAATAAATTACAATATTGTTTGTTGCAATCGCTAAAAAGCTAGCGATTTTTCATTGGCGCCCGAGCAGGGACATCGGTTTTCTTAAGATTATTTTCTCGTTTGTTTGCGGGCTTTGTGGCTTGGTTTTTGTGCGCGGTCGTGTGAAAACTACTCGTTTGTTTGAGGCTGGTGTCGATTGGATACCATCCTGCTACATTTATTTGGATTTGGAGCTTGGTGCCTTGGTGTTCTGGATACCATCAACTACAGTTGCTCGTTTGGATTGTGGAGCTGCTGTCTGCCCTACTTGTGGTACTATCGTTTGGCTTGGCTAATGGGTGATCGTCACTTGGAATCCAGGGAAGTTTCAGTGGACTCCTTTGAGAGCTTACAGGTATTCTGTGCCAACAATTGAGCATAAAGCTCTAAGAAGTTTAATTGCTGCAAATTTGTGCAAGCGAAAGTTGTCTAAACCTAGTCACATACGTACATACATACATATGTATATATAGTACGTGTATGCTTATGCGGGCTCAATTTTTGGCACTTAAATTATTTGTGCAACCACATTACATACACAAATACATATACATACGCACATACACCACACCTTGCATAAATTAACAAATTATACACCCTCATAAACATACATAACTACTAACAAAACCTCGAGGCAAAACAAACCACAACAATTAAAAAAGGGCTACTAAGCTGATTTTTAACATAAACAAATATTTTAAAGTTATTTGTTTCTATTGTGTTGGTTTTTTGGTGAAGATTTGTTGCATCAGCTGCACACATACAACCATAGCTTTGTTGTTGCTTGCGCCGCTAGCGTAGCAAAAGAATTTTGTCGCTCTCTCCTTTGTGCGCGCCTTTTTTCGGCTACACTTGTCGCTGGGCCAACGAACTTCCCCCCGCTACCCGTTCGGATTAGCGTTGCTTACAAGCGTGCTTGCGGTAATCGACGCCTATTTTCTGAGTACAGCTGAGATTGCTTGCAGATTTCGTTGTTGTTTGTGCGGTCGCTTGGACTGCCACTTTGCTTGCATGCATACTGTATTGAGTGCGTGTGTACGTAATCTGCGTGCAGCGCGTTGTTATTTGCGAGGGCTGTTAGGAAAGTTCGGTTCTCATTTTCTTTGATTTGCAACTTGTTTAGAGCTTATTTTGGTTATACTCTACCATGTCGGAATCTGAGAAGCAACAAGTAGTACAAGTAGTTCTAAACTAGTACAATGCTTGCAGAAATTTGATAAGGTTAGCGCTGATATTGCTCGTATGAAAGCGGCATTTCAGTTAAAGACAATTTCGTTTGAACAAACAGAACTCGAGTGTCGTCTCGAGCTGTTAGAAGGTTACATAAAGAAAGCTATGGCGCTTCAGGCAGATTTGGATAGTCTCAATCCAAGTAACGATAGTAGAGGGCCACTTGAGGATTTGTGCATTTCAACTAAGGCGTTGTATGTGAAGGCAACGAAACAAAAGGTTGAAAGTCAGACTTCTCATGACTGTTCTATGATGGCCAGTCAACGGTCACAGTTACCCAAAATGCGGCTGCCTACATTCAGTGGAAAGCATGCCGAATTTAAGAATTTTATGTGCTTATTTGAAAGCCTAGTTCATGACGATCCTTCGTTGACCAACGTCGAGAAGTTTAATCATTTGGTGAAACCGTTTCAGTAACGGACTGCAATTACTCGAAAGTCATTGCTAGCCTCAAGTCTGTGTACGACAACAAATGTTTGATATTTTTCGACACTATCTCGCAATTGTTTGACATCCCAAGTATGACCAAACCTAATGCGTCTACTTTGCGGTCCATCATTTCTGCCACTGTTTCTGCCATTTATGCGTCTTTAACTTCGTTGGGAAGTGAACAGGACATTTCGAATGCAATGATCATACATATGGTTATGGCCAAAGTTGATCATGCAACCAAATCTCGTTTTGAGGAACAGCTCGATTATGACAAGTTGCCTTCTTGGGATGACTGCGCTAAGCAGTTAAACAGGCGTTACCAATATTTAGCGGCTGAAGAGACAACTTGGGTTCCAAATAAACCGCGAGTAGAACCTGCAAGAAATAGTAAAGCTTCGTTTTCTTGCACAAAGGGTCCTTCCAAGCCTTCAAAACCGGTTTCGAAGTGCACATATTGTGGTTCTGCGGATCACAATATTTATTCTTGCCCTTCCTTCGGTTCTATATCTGTTATGCAGCGATTTGAGTTTGCTAAGACTCAAAAAATGTGCCTCAATTGTTTGAATGTGGGCCATATAGTGTCCAGCTGCGAGGCTTCCAAGTGTCGGGTGTGTTCAAAACCACACCATTCGTTGTTGCACAGATACTCTGTAGCTGTGCCAAATTCACCCGCTCCACACGCAGTCGCACCTCCAGAAGCGTACTTAGGTCACGTTTTAAGTGCCGATCAAGTAATTCTTGCCATCGTGTGTTACTTGATGGCGGCTCACAGTTGAACCTCATGACTGAGGACCTTGCGAAGCGCCTTCGATTAAAGCGTAAAGACACAGCTGTGAGTATTGTAATGGCAGGTGGAACCACTACTGGTAGTAGGCACAAGGTGTGCGCTGATATTCAATCTCGTTTGAATTCTCACAGCTTTGGCACTGATTTTTGGGTTCTTAAATTCATATCTACTTGTCAGCCTGGTAACTTTGTGCCCACATCGAATTGGAAAATACCCGCAAACCTTGAGTTGGCTGACCCAGAATTCTATATGCCAGCCAAGGTTGATATTCTCCTAGGCGTTGAACTTTTTTACAAGTTATTATGCGTTGGGCAAATCGAGCTCAATTCTTGTCTTCCATTGTTTCAGAAGACATTGCTGGGATGGGTTGTTGCTGGAAGATATACAGGGCAAATACCTCCTCAACAATTCAGCGTTAACGTTGTCGCTCAAGGTAATGATTATTCTCTCGACACCTTAGTTCAACGCTTTTGGGAACTCGATCGGAGCCCAAATGAGTCGAAGGCTGTGCGCCACACAGCTGAACAAAGGACCTGTGAAGCACACTTCACCAAATCAGTACAGCGCCTGTCTACAGGTCATTTTCAATTCGAACTTCCGTTCAAACCCGATCCCACTGTACTAGGCCTTTCCTTTCGAACTGCTGAAAGGCGTTTCCTACAACTTGAGCGTAAACTCACAAAAGATAAAACTCTCCATGATATGCACCACGATTTCATGAGAGAGTATAGTGATCTTGGGCATATGTCAGCCCTTGAATCTCCTCCTTCAGGGCAGCACTATTATATTCCTAATCAATGTGTCCTGAGGCCTGAAAGTCCCACAACCAAATTGGGTGTGGTGTTTGACGCTTTTAGTGAGACGTCAACGGCTCTATCATTAAACGATACGTTAATGGCTGGGCTGACTATTCAGAGGGAGCGTTATTCAACATTTGTAAATTTTCGGTTGAATAAATACGCAATTACTGCCGACATCTCCAAGATGTACAGGCAAATAAACGTGTCTGAAAAAGACAAAAATTACCAGCTCATTCTCTGGCGAGAAAGCGCCTCTCATGAGCTGCAGTCCTTTAAGTTGAACACTGTAACATACGGGACTGCATCAGCGCCATTTTTAGCTGTGCGCTCGTTGTTTGAATTGACAAATATTTATGCTCGATGTCACCATGTCGCGTTAAATGTCATTAAAAATTGTTTTTATGTTGACGACATGCTGGCTCCTCATAATGATGTATTTCGTTATCATCTGCATGAGGATAGCTTTACTTCGTTGAAGCCGACAAAGCGGAATATATTATCTCGTTTGTTTGAGCAACTTGGTTTTTCTCAGGAGTTTTACATAACTGCCTTCGATGCAAGCCCAAGTTAGTTGAGCAAATAATGAGAAATTTGCCAGGTGATCGCCTTCGAGAAGGTCGACCTTTCAGGGTTTGTGGACTCGAACTTTGCGGCCCATTCCATGGTAGCTATCGCATACGCGGAAGACCGCCCGTTACAAATTACGTAGCGGTATTCGTTTGTTTTGCCTCGAAGGCCGTTCACCTCGAACTGGTAGCTAATTTATCCACTGATACTGTCCTTAACGTCTTTACAAGGTTCATCGGGAAGCGCGGCCTGCCGGAAATGGTCTTTAGCGACAACGTGACGAAATTCGCGGGAAGAAGCGGCTTGCTGAGGGACATGCTGTCGGCTTTCGAGAGGAGAAAGGACGCCCTGACGGACTATGCGGCAGAGCGACGAATCGAATGGTGGTTCATTCTTCCCCGACCTCCTCACATAGGAGGATTGTTGGAGGCAGCGGCGCTGCTAGGCGACCAGTCCACGATGTTGGCGGTGCTCCGTGTGGATTTGAAAGACCGGGAGTCCTTCAAAGGGGCCGGAATGTTGGAGCACCCTACTTAGCTTCTAAGCCTTTTCTTTGCGCTCTCTATCGCGCCCTTTACTGCGCCCTTTACTTAGCTACCAGTTCGAGGTGAACGGCCTTCGAGGCAAAACAAACGAATACCGCTACGTAATTTGTAACGGGCGGTCTTCCTCGTATGCGATAGCTACCATGGAATGGGCCGCAAAGTTCGAGTCCACAAACCCTGAAAGGTCGACCTTCTCGAAGGCGATCACCTGGCAAATTTCTCATTATTTGCTCAACTAACTTGGGCTTGCATCGAAGGCAGTTATGTAAAACTGCTGAGCAAACCGTACGAGTATTTATCACCCAAATCTGTTGCTTTAGCAGCCCAACTAACATCTTAAATCGCCACAGCTCTTGCCACAGAGTTTTGGCCGCTATGACGATGGGGCACAAAGTTCGAAGTTGCTCAGACAAACGAGATAATATATCCCGCTTGTTACGACTACGCTTTTCCTCTTGGGCAACGCCGGCTGGCTCATTGGAATTCTCCTTGGGTGTGTGGTTCCAACCCTATGCCCGCGTGAGTCGTACAATAACCGATAACACGGTTCCTCCATCGATAAACAAAATGCCATCACTACAATAAATTCGACGCGCAATATACAAAACCGAATTCAAAACGTAAACAACCCCAAAAAACTAACATAAACTAAAAGAAACGTAATGCGACAAAAAAACAAATAAACGGATAACTCCCTCAAGTTGTCCGTACGAATACGGATGACTGTAAATGGAGATTATATACGTGCGGACGGACAGGAATTGGAGGCATCGGACAACTGTATGGGATTTAGCTGTTGTTATCCCGGGCGTACCCTCCCTGCCTGTATCCAAAGGTAAAATGTTTCTTGGATACCCTTAATTTGGGCCGTGCTTGGGCTATTCCATGGCAAAGGTGAGTCTCCCGCCCCTACTGATGCTGCTTTAATGCATCATCACCAACGGTGCGACCATTAAAATTAACAATTAATTTTCAGTTTATGTGGCTACAAACATACATATATTTCAGTGTGATTGAGTGTGAGTGCAAACAATGTAAACATGGAACAAGAATTTTTATATAAAAACAAAATAAAGAAGGCTTGCCAACGGCCAATGCGGTTCTTTATATGTGCCAACATGCAAGTATGTTTATGGCAAATAAATATGTATATGGATATATGTGTATGTGTATGAAAAAAATGCGCGGTACAAAAATTTTATAGAAAAATGTCTAACAAAATCCTAACGAGAGCTCTCGACGGTCATGGGCGCAATAGAAATATAAGAATACATATAAAACACTGCGCGCTACTGCGATTGGCAATCTTCGTACAAGATAAGTGTGTATAAGAGTGTGAATTTTTTATTAATTAAATAGAGCGCCAAGCTCTGTCTAGGGGCCACTTTCTGCCTCGTTTTGGTTTTAATGATGTATGTATATATATTTTGTTTTATCTTCTTTTTTTTTCTTTTGCAGAAACTTCAATGGGGCGGCGTGTGGGACCCTGCAGGCGCAGCCCATACAAAACGACACGACGTAAGGCGCGCGGGATCTCTGCCTGATGTTGCTGCTCAACCGCGAACAACCGGCACGGCGCGTGGCCAAGGAACGGACTCACCGGCTTTTCTATCCTCCGCTGCTGATGGCGCAGACGGACGTGTCTGCTGTTGCTTTGTGGTGGCGCCGCTATTGCTGCTGCTACTTCTTGGGTGGGCGCCTTTGCTCCGGCTGCCACTGTCGTTGCTGCTGCTGCCGTTGAAGACGCTGGTGCTGGATCTGCTTCTGTCGTTGAAGGCGCTGGTGCTGGATCTGCTGCTGTCGCTGTTGCTCCGGCTACGATGCAGCTCGTGCTGCTACTTATGACAGCCGCTGCAGCGGCTGTGTCCGGTTATCCGCTGTCCAAAAACTTGGCGATATGCCGGAAAATCTATATCCCAAGGAACAAAAGGCATTTAAGCACTGGTCGGCACATTTAAGTGGATATACAGGTATGCATACATCGGCATTAGTTCTGCCTTGCATCTATATCCTTATGCTCACCTTCGAACGGCTTCTGGTTCTTCCTTTCCTTTTGCAGGTTTCAGCACGGCCTCCAGTTCACCAAAAGAAAACACTGCCTCGTGGGTCTGCACCGTCGCCCCAAAAACAAGAATGGCGTGTTGCGGCTTGCCTTTTATAGGCCGGATGTCGTATGCCTGCGGATTTTTACGTCCTTGCGCATCCGTTCATCACGGCCTTGACGTTTCCCCACTTTGAGGTGCCATCGGGACACAACCCTGCGCCTGCGCGGCTGCAGTTGCCACCATGGTGCCTCGCTCGGTACCGCTAGATGGCGCTGCAGTGCCTTTATAAATTCTTGGCGCCTTCCGTAGCGCTGCCAGCTTTTATTCTTCGTGACCAGCCCGATGCAACACCACCGCAAATATCCAAGTGGGCGGACGCTCGTACCCCGAAGTGATGTTTGCGCGCATCAAACGGCTGGTGTTGTTGGTGTCCTCTGCTTCGAGTCCGGCGTTGCCTCGGATGACTACTACCGCGGCGCCCAACGTAGGCCACACCCACTCTTGGTCTTCAGGTGAGTAGCTCTGGCTGCATCCTCCTCCCTATATTCATCCATTCTGCCTTAGGACAGGCGTCACACTCGGATATCCTTTGCGTGGAATACCCCCAGCAAGTTCCCACGCAAATCTTCCAGCTCGTATGCGTTGGTGCCGATGGATTTCCTTACGCGAGCTTTTAGAAATTTCCGCGCGAATTTCGCATTGAACGCGCGGCTGAAATCACTCAATGCAAAGTTTCGCCGGTATACCTCCTGACCGGGCGCTAGTCTTAGCCGCCGCGCACGCCGGTTATAGCGAACGCTACTGAGCTCATACGCCGCATGCAATTGTGCCTGGATTTTCTGTTGCAACAGGGATTGCCTGTCTGCTGTACTCAACGCTGCGAATTCGTGCTCGTCTAAGGACCTTAATTTCCTCGCCAATCGGTACTGCGAACCGTGCAACATCATATGTCGGCCGAATAGTGCGAAAAAAGGCGTTACTCCAGTCGCAGAATGCACGCTGTTTCTGATGGCCACTTCAATTTCCGGAAGGTGTAGGTCCCACTCGCGGTGATCCTGCCCCAGATACGCCCGTATCGCGGACAGTATAGTCCGGTTCACCCTTTCGGACGCGTTGCTTTGCGGCGAATACACCGGTGTCCGCAGATGCTTAACACCGTAGCCCTCCATCATGTCTGCAAACTGCTTGGACGTGAATTGCTTACCATTATCGGAGTGTATGACTTCTGGAACGCCGAACGTATGGAACACTTCGTTCACCAAGAAGTCGACGACGCTCCGAGTGGTGGCCTCTCGCATCGCCTTCAGGAACGTGAATTTGGTGAAGTGATCTACCACTATGAATATGAAGGCGTGCCCCTTCCTTGATCGCGGATACTTGCCCAAGAAGTCTATGTATAACTTCTGGAACGGCCTCTCCGTGACGACTTCTGCCCCAATTCCCACCTGCATCCCGTAATTGGTGGCTTTCGTCTCTTTGCAGACCACGCATTTTCGGACCACTTCAGCAACGTCTTTGGCCATTCCCGGCCAATAAAACTGCCGCCGCAACCAGGACAACGTCTTCAACACTCCTCCGTGCGTTGACGCTTCGGTATGGGCCTTCGATATAAGCATGCCGGTTAGCGAACGCGGAACCCACAGTTTCCACACACTGCCTTCGAGCTGATCTTCTAGCCGATTGAAGGATGTCTTTTTGTAGATCACCCCGTTTTCAATTTTTAAATCAGGTAATTTATCTTTTTGACTTTGAATTTCGCTAATCAGCTCCCGATACTCCTCTGATTCGAATTCTGCGGTTTCGATACCCAACAGGTCTCCTGGGAAGAAATCCAACTCCTCTAAAGTTTCGGCTTCGGTGCTCCTGGACAGCATGTCCGCCACGATGTTGTCGGAGCCCTTCCGGTGCGTGATTTCAAAGTCGAAGCCCTGGAGCAGCAACGACCAACGAGCCAATCGCCCGGACAAATCCTTCATGGACATCAGCCATTTCAAACTGGCGTGATCGGTTATGACCGTGAATGGCATCATTTCGATGTATGGCCGGAATTTTTGTATCGCCAATACCGCCGCCAAGCACTCCTTCTCGGTCACCGAGTAGTTCACCTGGTGCTTGTTCATCTTGGCAGAAAAGAACGCAATGGGCCTCTCGTTTCCCTGCAAATCCACCTGGAATAATACGGCTCCGACGCCAATATGGGATGCGTCACATTGTACAAAAAATGGGCGTGAAAAATCCGCGTGTACCAGCACTGGCGCAGATGTGAGCGCCTTCTTCAACGCCTCAAATGCTGCTATAGCTTCGCCACCGAGTGAGAACCTACCTCCCGATCGCTTCTTCAAAGCCTCAGTGAGCGGAGCCGCTAAGGTGGCAAAATCTTTAATAAATCGCCTGTACCACCCGGCGGTTCGTAAGAAAGCTCGAACCTCCTTTACGGACCTTGGCACCTGTATGCGCTGTATCGCCTGCACCCGTTCCGGATCTGTTCGAAGCACGCCGCCGCCCACGATAAATCCCAGGTATTTCAACGTTTTAAAGCAAAACTTCGACTTTTGTAACCCTATCGTCAGATTTGCCTTCTTGAGGCATTCAGCGACTCTCTTCAGGTACTCCAAGTGCGTATCAAAATCAGCCGCGAAGACTACCAAATCGTCAAGATATACTTTAACGTTGGACCTCAGTTCATTCGGTATGACCTTGTCCATCAGCCGGCACAACCTTTGAGCGGCGTTACACAACCCAAAAGGCATCATGCGGAATTGGTACAACGGTCGCCCTGGTACCGTAAAAGCAGTGCACCTTCTACTGGACTCCTCCAACTCCACCTGCCAAAACGCAAATTTCAGGTCCACACTGGAAATATAATATGTCTGATCGATTCCAGATAGGATTCCCTCCACGCAAGGTAGCGGATAGGCATCTTTGACTGTCAGTTTGTTCAACTTGCGGGCATCGAGGCAAAAGCGGTTCTTGCCCGGCCGTCGCACTATGGTGGTGCGGTTACTCCACGGACTATCGCTTACCTCGATGACGCCAAGCGCCAGCATGCTGTCCACCTCATCCCACACAATCTTCTGCATGGCGGGTGATAGAGGGTAGTGCCTGTCTTTCACTGGTTCTGCTCCGCTGACCAATTCAATTCGGTGAGTCTCCAAAGTAGTCTTGCCTAATCCCGCTTCTTCGAAGGTTAAAAATTCTTTTTTTACTTGTTCCAATTGCAGCTTTTGTTGTTCATTCAATTTCCACATATCTGGTTCAGGCCTTACTTCATCCTGGTCCGCATAATGCGCCACTCTATCAGCTAGCAATTCATCGAGGACAAGTCTTTTAACGTCTGGCTTTTCCGGAGGAATTAATAGTGGTGCCAAATAAAACAGCCGCCAAAAGACGATGCCGAAATACGCGTTCTGTTTGAGTGATGGGCATACGTAAAACCCCACTTCTTTGGTCTCTTCTCGATACACCACTGGTAAACGCACTCGCCCAATTACGGCTCTGTCTTCACCGCCTGCTGTTTTAATTATCGAAATGTAATTTCTGGGCACCATGCCAATCTCTTTCAGCAGTTCCAGACTGCCCTTGCCTAGCACGCTTACCGAGGCCCCGGTATCCAGCAAACCGCGTAGCACGTGGCCTCGTACCAGTACTTCGCCAAAAATCCTCGGATCTGCTGCTCCTTCGCGTCGCACTGCCTCGGCTACCAGCTTCTTCGTCTGCCTTCTCACTCGGAATCGTGCTCGGGCCTTTTTAACTTTGGCTGTCACCATCCTCATCCCATCTAACTGATGTTGGGCAAAAATTCTATTGCGCGCCTCCAGATATGCCCGCATCTTTTCCTCGTACGGTAAAAATTTCAACTTATTACTATATGGGGTATTTTTCTTATGAAATTCTTCTTTCAGGACCGCTCCGCTGTCATCCTGGTGGGCACCTGTGTCGAGCGCGATTCGCCCACTTGCTCCGCACTCCGACGGCCGTTTCCCGTGCAATCGGGACAGGTTGGACTATAGGTGTCGGGCCTGCCACACCTATAACAGAAGACGCGCCTTTCCGGTGACATGCAGTCGCGGAAACTATGGCCGGCTTGTCTGCAGTTCCAGCAAACTAACGCCTGTTGCGGACGCCTTGCCAAACGCGCCTCTTCAACTACGCCGAAATCCGCCGACTCCTCGCCGTTAGTGTCGTCGACCAACTCCGCCACTGCCGGTGGACGGTTTCCGCCACTAAAACGTGTGCCGCTGCGTGTTGGGAACACGCCTTCTCGCCGCTGGACCATAGCTTCCACCTCTACGCATTCGTCACGTAAGTGATCTACCGTGTACACGCGCATCGCATACACATAACGAGCTAGTTCTATTTTTAATCCTTTTTTTATATATTTCATCATCTCGTTTTTAGATGGTGCTGTGTGGAGACGCGACGCCAGTTTCCTCATGGCATGGAAGTACTCCTCAACGCTTTCGCTTGCCTTCTGCCGTCTTTCGCGCAATTGACGCATGCGCTCGAATTCATCGGCGGCGCCTTTAAAACGGGACAGCATGCTTCGTTTTAGTTCTGGCCAGCTGTCTGCCCGGTGGTCCCTGACGTACTGCCAGTACCACTCGCGAGCGTGCCCAGTTACTAACAGATGGAAACTGTTTAATACTTCGGACCATGCGCAGCGACACTGCCTCTGAAGGAACTCTATTTGGAAAACGAAGTCTTCAACAGCCATTTTTTCCTTATCGCCGCTGAAAACGATGTCCCACTTTTCAACGCGGCACCATCCGGATCTGCCATTCGCCGCTACATACGGAGGAGGCGGGTCCAGCTGACCACTCCAATCGTTCCGCCTGTTGCCTCTTCGACGGGCCGACTGTGCTGCTGGATTTTGCCAATTTCGAGCTGTGCTGCTGCTATTGCCAGCTACACTGGAGGAACTAGCTGCCGCTGGCCTTGCTACTGGACGCGAAGTTCCTCTTGCTGGTGTTAGAGGTTCAGCCTGGTATTGATGCGGCCGTTTTGGCACCGCACCCCGATTCTGGCTGACTGGCGGTTGCCATGCTCCATTTGCAGCTGAATCGCCGCTATTCGCTCGCGGTTGCAAAACTTCTTTCAACGCGCCCATCAAGTCTTGAAACCCCATTCGGATTTCCTCCTGCAACACTTTGTTGATGCCCTCTTTTTGCGATTGACGGTATGTTTCGTTCACCTGGGCCACTGCTGCTTCTACCACCGACGCGACTACTGGCTCGGCGTCCCAGTGTACTGCTGGTGCTATGGACGCCCTCGGAGGAGTGTGCATGAGGCCACCGGTGGAAAAACCTACGGCTCCTTCTGGGCGTTCCTCCAGATCATCATTTCTGGCAGCTCTCGACCTTGTGTTATACGCCCGCGCAGAATCCTTCTCCATTTCAATCCAAAAAAAAATACGCTCTGTTTTTTTATAATATTTATTTATATTTTGGATTATGAATTTGTTCAGCTTTCAAGCAGGCCCCGAAGAAAAATTCGTATTAATTGGATAATTGTATATATGTATTCCAAACAATGAAAATGTTTGCAAACGCCCAAAACAACAAAAACAAATGGGCAAGAAAATATGTAGATGTACGTTGAATATGTATGATGGATAAATAAATAAATAAATAGGTACAACAATAAATAGATAAATATGTGAATTGGAATAAATAAATATGAATACAGTAGTAAAAATAAAAAAACAAATCTTTAAATAAATTCACGTCCAACTTTGCACGGAAACCAAAAAAGAAATATATACGCTCAACCACAAGACAAATGTAACATATGTATATGCACCAATGTAACCAAAACGACTTAATAAAAAGTAAGCAATAAACAAACAAATTTTCTTTTAAACTTCTGTATATAGGGGCTGAGACTCACACTCAGCCGGAACCCAAACACGGCTCCTATAATATCTACGCCTGTACAGCTGCCCTACGCCACAATCCTGCAATATCTGTTCGCTGCTACATTTATCGCCTTGACGGCGATGAACGACAGCCAACAAATTAAATGGTTGCTTCTTCTCAGCCTGCGTACGGCGGCTGCCTAGACTCCTGCCCAAAAGTGGTACAGGGCCCTAAACAACTCCACCTACTCCTTGGCATTAAAAATTCAAACATCCAAATTGGGCGCCATATTGTTACGACTACGCTTTTCCTCTTGGGCAACGCCGGCTGGCTCATCGGAATTCTCCTTGGGTGTGTGGTTCCAACCCTATGCCCGCGTGAGTCGTACAATAACCGATAACACGGTTCCTCCATCGATAAACAAAATGCCATCACTACAATAAATTCGACGCGCAATATACAAAACCGAATTCAAAACGTAAACAAACCCAAAAAACTAACATAAACTAAAAGAAACGTAATGCGACAAAAAAACAAGTAAAAAAGCTAAAGTCGGGTGTCCCGACTTTGAAATACTCTGTACATATGTTTACAATAATTATAGAAAATAAAAAAATTAAGAAAATAAAAAAAAAATTTGATCGATTTTACCTCTCTCGGTATTCGAACTCACGTAAAGGGTGTATAATTGCACATTTACATAGCAATTGCGTCTGTGTGAGTGTATGTATGCCTATGCGCATCAATTCGTGTCTGTGTAAGCATTTTCGCAGTCAACCAAACAGTAACATCAACAACAGCCGCGGGCAGCGCTTGAGCAGCGCTGCAGCAGCGCTGCAGCAGCAAATATATTTATGGCTATAACTTCTTGGTAAATCGGTCTATCATAGTGAAATTTCGCGTACGGACACATAATAACCAACTGGGGGTATTTCCAAACTTTTAGGTCGAAATTCCAAGAATTACGGGAGTTACGATTTGCGGGGTAGAGGGGGGAGGGAGGGGAATTCCAAAATATACATTTTCTGCGTATTCACATAAGGCATCTGGGACTAAAATTTTGTGTTCCTAAGTCTTATAGTCTCCGAGATATAGGCGATTATACGAATGGAAAATCGGGAAAACCCCCATAGGGGGGAAGTGGGGGGGAAAATCAAAAAAATAAAACAAACTCGTATAGAATACACACATAACGCATCTTTGTGCAAAATTTGGTGTCTCTATCTCTTATAGTCTCTGAGATCCAGGTGTTCATACGGACGGACAGACGGACAGACAGACAGACAGGGCTAGATCGACTCGTCTCGTCATGCTGATCAAGAATATATATACTTTGTGGGGTCTGCCACGCCTCCTTCTGCCTGTTACATTTTTCAGCTCCCGCAAACCTAATATACTCTTGTACATTTCATGTACAGAGTATAACAAATTAACGGATAACTCCCTCAAGTTATCCGTACGAATACGGATGACTGTAAATGGAGATTATATACGTGCGGACGGACAGGAATTGGAGGCATCGGACAACTGTATGGGATTTAGCTGTTGTTATCCCGGGCGTACCCTCCCTGCCTGTATCCAAAGGCAAAATGTTTCTTGGATACCCTTAATTTGGGCCGTGCTTGGGCTATTCCATGGCAAAGGTGAGTCTCCCGCCCCTACTGATGCTGCTTTAATGCATCATCACCAACGGTGCGACCATTAAAATTAACAATTAATTTTCAGTTTATGTGGCTACAAACATACATATATTTCAGTGTGATTGAGTGTGAGTGCAAACAATGTAAACATGGAACAAGAATTTTTATATAAAAACAAAATAAAGAAGGCTTGCCAACGGCCAATGCGGTTCTTTATATGTGCCAACATGCAAGTATGTTTATGGCAAATAAATATGTATATGGATATATGTGTATGTGTATGAAAAAAATATGCGCGGTACAAAAAATTTATAGAAAAATGTCTAACAAAATCCTAACGAGAGCTCTCGACGGTCATGGGCGCAATAGAAATATAAGAATACATATAAAACACTGCGCGCTACTGCGATTGGCAATCTTCGTACAAGATAAGTGTGTATAAGAGTGTGAATTTTTTATTAATTAAATAGAGCGCCAAGCTCTGTCTAGGGGCCACTTTCTGCCTCGTTTTGGTTTTAATGATGTATGTATATATATTTTGTTTTATCTTCTTTTTTTTTCTTTTGCAGAAACTTCAATGGGGCGGCGTGTGGGACCCTGCAGGCGCAGCCCATACAAAACGACACGACGTAAGGCGCGCGGGATCTCTGCCTGATGTTGCTGCTCAACCGCGAACAACCGGCACGGCGCGTGGCCAAGGAACGGACTCACCGGCTTTTCTATCCTCCGCTGCTGATGGCGCAGACGGACGTGTCTGCTGTTGCTTTGTGGTGGCGCCGCTATTGCTGCTGCTACTTCTTGGGTGGGCGCCTTTGCTCCGGCTGCCACTGTCGTTGCTGCTGCTGCCGTTGAAGACGCTGGTGCTGGATCTGCTGCTGTCGTTGAAGGCGCTGGTGCTGGATCTGCTGCTGTCGCTGTTGCTCCGGCTACGATGCAGCTCGTGCTGCTACTTATGACAGCCGCTGCAGCGGCTGTGTCCGGTTATCCGCTGTCCAAAAACTTGGCGATATGCCGGAAAATCTATATCCCAAGGAACAAAAGGCATTTAAGCACTGGTCGGCACATTTAAGTGGATATACAGGTATGCATACATCGGCATTAGTTCTGCCTTGCATCTATATCCTTATGCTCACCTTCGAACGGCTTCTGGTTCTTCCTTTCCTTTTGCAGGTTTCAGCACGGCCTCCAGTTCACCAAAAGAAAACACTGCCTCGTGAAACACGGCCTTTTTAACTTTGGATGTCACCATCCTCATCCCATCTAACTGATGTTGGGCAAAAATTCTATTGCGCGCCTCCAGATATGCCCGCATCTTTTCCTCGTACGGTAAAAATTTCAACTTATTACTATATGGGGTATTTTTCTTATGAAATTCTTCTTTCAGGACCGCTCCGCTGTCATCCTGGTGGGCACCTGTGTCGAGCGCGATTCGCCCACTTGCTCCGCACTCCGACGGCCGTTTCCCGTGCAATCGGGACAGGTTGGACTATAGGTGTCGGGCCTGCCACACCTATAACAGAAGACGCGCCTTTCCGGTGACATGCAGTCGCGGAAACTATGGCCGGCTTGTCTGCAGTTCCAGCAAACTAACGCCTGTTGCGGACGCCTTGCCAAACGCGCCTCTTCAACTACGCCGAAATCCGCCGACTCCTCGCCGTTAGTGTCGTCGACCAACTCCGCCACTGCCGGTGGACGGTTTCCGCCACTAAAACGTGTGCCGCTGCGTGTTGGGAACACGCCTTCTCGCCGCTGGACCATAGCTTCCACCTCTACGCATTCGTCACGTAAGTGGTCTACCGTGTACACGCGCATCGCATACACATAACGAGCTAGTTTCTATTTTTAATCCTTTTTTTATATATTTCATCATCTCGTTTTCAGATGGTGCTGTGTGGAGACGCGACGCCAGTTTCCTCATGGCATGGAAGTACTCCTCAACGCTTTCGCTTGCCTTCTGCCGTCTTTCGCGCAATTGACGCATGCGCTCGAATTCATCGGCGGCGCCTTTAAAACGGGACAGCATGCTTCGTTTTAGTTCTGGCCAGCTGTCTGCCCGGTGGTCCCTGACGTACTGCCAGTACCACTCGCGAGCGTGCCCAGTTACTAACAGATGGAAACTGTTTAATACTTCGGACCATGCGCAGCGACACTGCCTCTGAAGGAACTCTATTTGGAAAACGAAGTCTTCAACAGCCATTTTTTCCTTATCGCCGCTGAAAACGATGTCCCACTTTTCAACGCGGCACCATCCGGATCTGCCATTCGCCGCTACATACGGAGGAGGCGGGTCCAGCTGACCACTCCAATCGTTCCGCCTGTTGCCTCTTCGACGGGCCGACTGTGCTGCTGGATTTTGCCAATTTCGAGCTGTGCTGCTGCTATTGCCAGCTACACTGGAGGAACTAGCTGCCGCTGGCCTTGCTACTGGACGCGAAGTTCCTCTTGCTGGTGTTAGAGGTTCAGCCTGGTATTGATGCGGCCGTTTTGGCACCGCACCCCGATTCTGGCTGACTGGCGGTTGCCATGCTCCATTTGCAGCTGAATCGCCGCTATTCGCTCGCGGTTGCAAAACTTCTTTCAACGCGCCCATCAAGTCTTGAAACCCCATTCGGATTTCCTCCTGCAACACTTTGTTGATGCCCTCTTTTTGCGATTGACGGTATGTTTCGTTCACCTGGGCCACTGCTGCTTCTACCACCGACGCGACTACTGGCTCGGCGTCCCAGTGTACTGCTGGTGCTATGGACGCCCTCGGAGGAGTGTGCATGAGGCCACCGGTGGAAAAACCTACGGCTCCTTCTGGGCGTTCCTCCAGATCATCATTTCTGGCAGCTCTCGACCTTGTGTTATACGCCCGCGCAGAATCCTTCTCCATTTCAATCCAAAAAAAAATACGCTCTGTTTTTTTATAATATTTATTTATATTTTGGATTATGAATTTGTTCAGCTTTCAAGCAGGCCCCGAAGAAAAATTCGTATTAATTGGATAATTGTATATATGTATTCCAAACAATGAAAATGTTTGCAAACGCCCAAAACAACAAAAACAAATGGGCAAGAAAATATGTAGATGTACGTTGAATATGTATGATGGATAAATAAATAAATAAATAGGTACAACAATAAATAGATAAATATGTGAATTGGAATAAATAAATATGAATACAGTAGTAAAAATAAAAAAACAAATCTTTAAATAAATTCACGTCCAACTTTGCACGGAAACCAAAAAAGAAATATATACGCTCAACCACAAGACAAATGTAACATATGTATATGCACCAATGTAACCAAAACGACTTAATAAAAAGTAAGCAATAAACAAACAAATTTTCTTTTAAACTTCTGTATATAGGGGCTGAGACTCACACTCAGCCGGAACCCAAACACGGCTCCTATAATATCTACGCCTGTACAGCTGCCCTACGCCACAATCCTGCAATATCTGTTCGCTGCTACATTTATCGCCTTGACGGCGATGAACGACAGCCAACAAATTAAATGGTTGCTTCTTGACACCCAATTCTGTTTTGTGCACCATCTGCTCTGGCTCACCGTGCGTAGCGGTGCATCGCAGGCGACTTTCCTAGTCATCCTGGGCCACCGGTACTCTACGTCCACCAGACAAACACGATGACACCACAGCGACAGTGCACCAACGAATTGACGCAAGAAATACAACAAAAACACTGAAACGAAATAACAAAAAAAAACGCGCATTGGAATCCCCCCATAGTACCCCTTGCCTAGCGTCGTTCCTAATGGAAGTCGCAAACGAAGGGCTCATACTCGCTCCTTCGTGACTTACTGTCCATGTCACACACGCTTGCAGTTGGTGCTATAAGGGATTCCGTCCCTACCATACCGATCGTCGGCCCCTAGCCATCGGCTTAATTTATTTTTTTCCTATCTCTACAATAAATTCGACGCGCAATATACAAAACCGAATTCAAAACGTAAACAAACCCAAAAAACTAACATAAACTAAAAGAAACGTAATGCGACAAAAAAACTTTTAGGTCGAAATTCCAAGAATTACGGGAGTTACGATTTGCGGGGTAGAGGGGGGAGGGAGGGGAATTCCAAAATATACATTTTCTGCGTATTCACATAAGGCATCTGGGACTAAAATTTTGTGTTCCTAAGTCTTATAGTCTCCGAGATATAGGCGATTATACGAATGGAAAATCGGGAAAACCCCCATAGGGGGGAAGTGGGGGGGAAAATCAAAAAAATAAAACAAACTCGTATAGAATACACACATAACGCATCTTTGTGCAAAATTTGGTGTCTCTATCTCTTATAGTCTCTGAGATCCAGGTGTTCATACGGACGGACAGACGGACAGACAGACAGACAGGGCTAGATCGACTCGTCTCGTCATGCTGATCAAGAATATATATACTTTGTGGGGTCTGCCACGCCTCCTTCTGCCTGTTACATTTTTCAGCTCCCGCAAACCTAATATACTCTTGTACATTTCATGTACAGAGTATAACAAATTAACGGATAACTCCCTCAAGTTATCCGTACGAATACGGATGACTGTAAATGGAGATTATATACGTGCGGACGGACAGGAATTGGAGGCATCGGACAACTGTATGGGATTTAGCTGTTGTTATCCCGGGCGTACCCTCCCTGCCTGTATCCAAAGGCAAAATGTTTCTTGGATACCCTTAATTTGGGCCGTGCTTGGGCTATTCCATGGCAAAGGTGAGTCTCCCGCCCCTACTGATGCTGCTTTAATGCATCATCACCAACGGTGCGACCATTAAAATTAACAATTAATTTTCAGTTTATGTGGCTACAAACATACATATATTTCAGTGTGATTGAGTGTGAGTGCAAACAATGTAAACATGGAACAAGAATTTTTATATAAAAACAAAATAAAGAAGGCGTGCCAACGGCCAATGCGGTTCTTTATATGTGCCAACATGCAAGTATGTTTATGGCAAATAAATATGTATATGGATATATGTGTATGTGTATGAAAAAAATGCGCGGTACAAAAATTTTATAGAAAAATGTCTAACAAAATCCTAACGAGAGCTCTCGACGGTCATGGGCGCAATAGAAATATAAGAATACATATAAAACACTGCGCGCTACTGCGATTGGCAATCTTCGTACAAGATAAGTGTGTATAAGAGTGTGAATTTTTATTAATTAAATAGAGCGCCAAGCTCTGTCTAGGGGCCACTTTCTGCCTCGTTTTGGTTTTAATGATGTATGTATATATATTTTGTTTTATCTTCTTTTTTTTTCTTTTGCAGAAACTTCAATGGGGCGGCGTGTGGGACCCTGCAGGCGCAGCCCATACAAAACGACACGACGTAAGGCGCGCGGGATCTCTGCCTGATGTTGCTGCTCAACCGCGAACAACCGGCACGGCGCGTGGCCAAGGAACGGACTCACCGGCTTTTCTATCCTCCGCTGCTGATGGCGCAGACGGACGTGTCTGCTGTTGCTTTGTGGTGGCGCCGCTATTGCTGCTGCTACTTCTTGGGTGGGCGCCTTTGCTCCGGCTGCCACTGTCGTTGCTGCTGCTGCCGTTGAAGACGCTGGTGCTGGATCTGCTTCTGTCGTTGAAGGCGCTGGTGCTGGATCTGCTGCTGTCGCTGTTGCTCCGGCTACGATGCAGCTCGTGCTGCTACTTATGACAGCCGCTGCAGCGGCTGTGTCCGGTTATCCGCTGTCCAAAAACTTGGCGATATGCCGGAAAATCTATATCCCAAGGAACAAAAGGCATTTAAGCACTGGTCGGCACATTTAAGTGGATATACAGGTATGCATACATCGGCATTAGTTCTGCCTTGCATCTATATCCTTATGCTCACCTTCGAACGGCTTCTGGTTCTTCCTTTCCTTTTGCAGGTTTCAGCACGGCCTCCAGTTCACCAAAAGAAAACACTGCCTCGTGGGTCTGCACCGTCGCCCCAAAAACAAGAATGGCGTGTTGCGGCTTGCCTTTTATAGGCCGGATGTCGTATGCCTGCGGATTTTTACGTCCTTGCGCATCCGTTCATCACGGCCTTGACGTTTCCCCACTTTGAGGTGCCATCGGGACACAACCCTGCGCCTGCGCGGCTGCAGTTGCCACCATGGTGCCTCGCTCGGTACCGCTAGATGGCGCTGCAGTGCCTTTATAAATTCTTGGCGCCTTCCGTAGCGCTGCCACCTTTTATTCTTCGTGACCAGCCCGATGCAACACGCTTTGTCGGCTTCAACGAAGTAAAGCTATCCTCATGCAGATGATAACGAAATACATCATTATGAGGAGCCAGCATGTCGTCAACATAAAAACAATTTTTAATGACATTTAACGCGACATGGTGACATCGAGCATAAATATTTGCCAATTCAAACAACAAGCGCACAGCAAAAAATGGCGCTGATGCAGTCCCGTATGTTACAGTGTTCAACTTAAAGGACTGCAGCTCATGAGAGGCGCTTTCTCGCCAGAGAATGAGCTGGTACTTTTTGTCTTTTTCAGACACGTTTATTTGCCTGTACATCTTGGAGATGTCGGCAGTAATTGCGTATTTATTCAACCGAAAATTTACAAATGTTGAATAAAGCTCCCTCTGAATAGTCGGCCCAACCATTAAAGTGTCATTTAATGATAGGGCCGTTGACGTTTTACTAGAAGCGTCAAACACCACACGCAATTTGGTTGTGGTGCTATCAGGTCTCAGGACACACTGATGAGGAATGTAGTAGTGCTGTCCTGGAGGAGGAGATTCAAGAGCAGACATATGCCCAAGATCACTATACTCTCTCATGAAGTCATGGTACATGTCATGGAGAGTTTTGTCTCTTGCGAGTTTGCGCTCAAGTTGCAAAAATCGTCTTTCAGCAGTTTGAAAGGAAAGCCCTAGTACAGCGGGATCGGAATTGAACGGAAGTTCGACTTGAAAACGTCCTGTAGACAGGCGCTGTACTGATTTGGTGAAGTGAGCTTCACAGGCCCTTTGTTCAGCTGTCTGGCGCACAGCCTTCGACTCATTTGGGCTGCGATCGAGTTCCCAAAAGCGTTGAACTAAGGTGTCGAGAGAACAATCATTAACTTGAGCGACAACGTTAACGCTGAATTGTTGAGGAGGTATTTGCCCTGTATATCTTCCATGAACAACCCATCCCAGCAATGTCTTCTGCAACAATGGAAGACAGGAATTGAGCTCGATTTGCCCAACGCATAATAACTTGTAAAAAAGTTCAGCGCCTAGGAGAATATCAACCTTGGCTGGCTTATAGAATTCTGGGTCAGCCAACTCAAGGTTTGCGGGTATTTTCCAATTCGATGTGGGTACAAAGTTACCAGGCTGACAAGTAGATATGGATTTAAGAACCCAAAAATCAGTGCCAAAGCTGTGAGAATTCAAACGAGATTGAATATCAGCGCACACCTTGTGCCTACTACCAGTAGTGGTTCCACCTGCCATTACAATACTCACAGCTGTGTCTTTACGCTTTAATCGAAGGCGCTTCGCAAGGTTCTCAGTCATGAGGTTCAACTGTGAGCCGCCATCAAGTAACACACGAGCAGGATGGTAATGGCCGAATCTATCTTTAATTTTTACGACTGCTGTAGCAAGAATTACTTGATCGGCACTTAAAACGTGACCTAAGTACGCTTCTGGAGGTGCGACTGCGTGTGGAGCGGGTGAATTTGGCACAGCTACAGAGTATCTGTGCAACAACGAATGGTGTGGTTTTGAACACACCCGACACTTGGAAGCCTCGCAGCTGGAAACTATATGGCCCACATTCAAACAATTGAGGCACATTTTTTGAGTCTTAGCAAACTCAAATCGCTGCATAACAGATATAGAACCGAAGGAAGGGCAAGAATAAATATTGTGATCCGCAGAACCACAATATGTGCACTTCGAAACCGGTTTTGAAGGCTTGGAAGGACCCTTTGTGCAAGAAAACGAAGCTTTACTATTTCTTGCAGGTTCTACTCGCGGTTTATTTGGAACCCAAGTTGTCTCTTCAGCCGCTAAATATTGGTAACGCCTGTTTAACTGCTTAGCGCAGTCATCCCAAGAAGGCAACTTGTCATAATCGAGCTGTTCCTCAAAACGAGATTTGGTTGCATGATCAACTTTGGCCATAACCATATGTATGATCATTGCATTCGAAATGTCCTTTTCACTTCCCAACGAAGTTAAAGACGCATAAATGGCAGAAACAGTGTCAATGATGGACCGCAAAGTAGACGCATTAGGTTTGGTCATACTTGGGATGTCAAACAATTGCGAGATAGTGTCGAAAAATATCAAACATTTGTTGTCGTACACAGACTTGAGGCTAGCAATGGCTTTCGAGTAATTGCAGTCCGTTAACTGAAACGGTTTCACAACTCCTAGAGCCTCACCTGACAAGCACGACACCAAATGATTAAACTTCTCGACGTTGGTCAACGAAGGATCGTCATGAACTAGACTTTCAAATAAGCACATAAAATTCTTAAATTCGGCATGCTTTCCACTGAATGTAGGCAGCCGCATTTTGGGTAACTGGGACCGTTGACTGGCCATCATAGAACAGTCATGAGAAGTCTGACTTTCAACTTTTTGTTTCGTTGCCTTCACATACAACGCCTTAGTTGAAATGCACAAATCCTCAAGTGGCCCTCTACTATCGTTACTTGGATTGAGACTATCCAAATCTGCCTGAAGCCCCATAGCTTTCTTTATGTAATCTTCTAACAGCTCGAGACGACACTCGAGTTCTGTTTGCTCAAACGAAATTGTCTTTAACTGAAATGCTGTTCTCATACGAGCAATATCAGCGCTAACCTTATCAAATTTCTGCAAGCATTGTACTAGTTTAGAACTAGATTTAGCTACTACTTTGTGCTTCTCAGATTCCGACATGGTAGAGTATAACCAAATAAACTCTAAACAAGTTGCAAATCAAACAAAACTGAAAACCGAACTATCCTAACAGCCCCCGCAAATAACAACGCGCTAACAGCAAGAGACCAACTGAGATGCACACAGATTACGTACACACGCACTCAATACAGTATGCACGCAAGCAAAGTAGCAGTCCAAGCGACCGCACAAACAACAAGGAAATCTGCAAGCAGTCTCAGCTGTACTCAGAAAATAGGCGTCGATTACCGCAAGCACGCTTGTAGGCAACGCTAATCCGAACGGGTAGCGGGGGGAAGTTCGTTGGCCCAGCGACAAGTGTAGCCGAAAAAAGGCGCGCACAAAGGAGAGAGCGACAAAATTCTTTTGCTACGCTAGCGGCGCAAGCAACAACAAAGCTATGGTTGTATGTGTGCAGCTGATGCAACAAATCTTCACCAAAAAACCAACACAATAGAAACAAATAACTTTAAAATATTTGTTTATGTTAAAAATCAGCTTAGTAGCCCTTTTTTAATTGTTGTGGTTTGTTTTGCCTCGAGGTTTTGTTAGTAGTTATGTTTATGAGGGTGTATAATTATGTTAATTTATGCAAGGTGTGGTGTATGTGTGTATATGTATGTATATAATATAATTTGTGTATGTAATGTTGTTGCACAAAATAAATCAAGTGCCAAAAATTGAGTCAGCATCACACACGTACTATATGTACATACGTATGTATGTATGTAAATAGATTTTTCTCCACTTTGCACTTGCACGAATTGCAGCAATTAAACTTGTTAATGCTTTATTCTCAATTGTTGGCACAGAATACCTGCAAGCTCTCAAAAGAGTCCACCGAAACTTCCCTGGATTCCGAGCGACGATCACCCATTAGCCAAGCGAAACGATGCACAAGTAGGGCAGACAGCAGCTCTACAGTCCAAACGAATGTATGTAGTTGATGATATCCAGAAAGGCACCAAGCTCTAAATCCAAATCAAACGAAGTAATCACACGACCGCGCACCAAAACCAAGCCACAAAGACCGCAAACAAACGAGGAAATAATCTTCTGAAAACCGATGTCCCTGCTCGGGCGCCAATGAAAAATCGCTAGCTTTTTAGCGAAACGATAACAAGATTTAACTATTTATTAAATGAGACGCGGTGTTCTTTGATTATTAAAATGGCTTTTAATGGCTTGGTAATTGTGCAATAACGATGTTGAGCGTGCGAGAAGTATTTAACAAGTGATTTTGCCTGCTGCCGCTACAAGTCAGCGGGCCGGCATAAAAAAGGTAATGCACAAAGAGAGCGCAGTAAAGAGCGCAGTAGAGAGCGCAGTAAAGGGCGCGATAGAGAGCGCAAAGAAAAGGCTTAGAAGCTGAGTAGGGTGCTCCAACACGGTTTTTAAAATATGCATTTTACAAATGCAGGCAGAACAAACAATACAAAATATCAAACAGTTGGGGACAACTAAGTATACATACACACACACAAACATACATACAAGCAGCTGTTCGTGTAGTTGCGTGCAAACGGTTGAAGTAGCCAAAGCAAAATGTGAGACACTAATGTGTGAATGTTCATTTGTACACATGTATGTACATACATACATACATATGTACAAAAGTACATTCGTCTTGCACTGGCAGGGCAAGAAATGTTAATTAATTAAAAATTATTAACATATAGGTTTGTATGTATGCAGTGGGCCATCGAACACTGTTGTTTAATTGTAATAAATAGTGTTCTATGGTTTCAAATCGAAATTTTTAAAACAACAACAACAAGTTATTGGCTCGCAAATCTTCTTTCGTTTTGATCATTTACGTCTGTTCATTGCATACGCAAAATGCCAAAAGTTTACAGTTACCGTACACATGCAAATACATTTGTATGTATTTATGTACATATGTGTACAGTGAACAATCGAATACAGTATTATAATCAATAACTCTCAAACGATGTTTTTCGATGTATTTGTATTCGACATGTATTACGATATATCAACACAAGTATCGATATTTTCGATATATCGCATTTAATTGTATTATTGGGGTTTTAATATTTATTCTCTTTTTCAAATGAATAGTTTGTGTTATAAATTTTGTCCGATCGATTTCAAATTTGGGTAATGTAATCAACATAACTATATCAACAAATTGGCATTCAACGATTAAAATATAACAATATGTTTATCCTCTGTACATGAAATGTACAAGAATGCGCGAGCTGAAAAATGTAACAGACAGAAGAAGGCGTGGTAGACCCCACAAAGTATATATATTCTTGATCAGCATGACAAGACGAGTCGATTTAGCCCTGGCTGTCTGTCCGTCTGTCAGTCTGTCCGTCTGTCCGTCCGTATGAACACCTGGATCTCAGAGACTATAAGAGATAGAGACACCAAATTTTGCACAAAGATGCGTTATGTGTATATTCTATACGAGTTTGTTTTATTTGATGTTGTTGTTGATGTTGCTGTTTAGTTGACTGCGAAAATGCTTACACAGACACAAATAGACGAAGATAAACATACGTACACTCACATAGACGCAATTGCGTTGTATATGTGCAATTATATACCCTTTACGTGAGTTCGAATACCGAGAAAGGTAAAATCGATCAAATTTTTTAAAATTTTCTTATTTTTTTTCTATAAAAATATGTACAGAGTATTTCAAAGTCGGGACACCCGACTGTATATATATATATATATATATATATATATATATATATATATATATATATATATATATATATATATATATATATATATATATATATATAAGAGAGTCTGGATAATTATATATACTGATATTAGGTTAAGTTTGAATATCAACGGTTTTATATATTATCTATGCCCAACATATATTTTGAGGACACAGGAATATTGGAACTGAAATGTCCCCCAAATTATGCCTGGGTATATACATATATTCATTAATATAAAATCAAGTTTGAATTTTAACGGTTACATACATTTCATTATACTCAATATATACAAGTATATTGGAAATGAAATATGTCCCCTAAATGTATACATATATATGTATGTATATGTATATTGAAATAAAACCAGGTTTGAATTTTAATGATTATATATTCATTATGCTTAACGTATATTTTTCGGAGCCTAGAATAATAATATGAAACGAACCTTAAATGATATACTTATACTCTCGAGTTTAATATATACCTTTAGGACATAGAAAATAATTAAATAAAATTTTCTTGATATATGTATGTATTTAGCTAATTCAATGGGATTGATGGATTTGAATTTTAACGTTTGATTTCAACATGCTCGGTGTACTTTATAAGGACATCACTCAATAAAAAAAAGGTCCTTAAAATTTAAATGGAACTTAAGCAATTATTTTTATGGTTTTATATGTTTATTAGTCCTTCAAATTTATAAATATTTTGAAGCTACCCTTATGACAACAATATGTTTCTGAAATCATGTATGGATATATTTGAAAATAATTAAGTGATTATCCCCAACATAAGCCAAATTTTTAAACAATTTTTTTCAAATTGTTTTGTTGTGCATTTGTGAAAATGTAATATATTTGAACACAAAACTTGGAATACATGACAAAGTAATTGATTAATTAATGAGGATCCAGCAGGAGTCTTAGTTCTTTGTTTGTACTCTAAAATGTAATTTCTTAATAAGCTTATAAAATAAAGAAAAACTTTTCATTCATTTTGGTTTGCTTAACATCTAAAAGTATCAATCAAAATTTGGTAGCATTTTCGTAATGCAATTCATTTTTATAAAATTATATAAAATTCTCATTCATTTTTATTTGTTAAGCATCTATAGGTATCAAACTTTAAAGTGTACAAAAATTTTGTAGTAGCATTTCCGTAATGCAATTATTTTCATAAAATTTTTATTTAAACATCTAAAAGTATCAAGTTTTATAGTGCAAACAAATTTGTATAGTACCATTACCGTAATGCAATTCTTTTTTATAAAATTATTAATATTGTTTTTTTTTATCGGAGACTTCCGTTGACAATTAACGGTTGATTGTTTACGGAAGGCTCCAGTAAGAAAAAAATATTAATAATTTTATAAAAAAGAATTACATTACGGTAATGCTACTAGTTTAAACTCTAAAAAAATGATTTTCTTTCATAAACTTTTAAAATAAAGAATACATTTTCATTCATTTTTGTTTGTTAAACATATAAAAGTATCAAGTTATAAAGTGTAAACTAATTTTTGTTTTAGCATTTCCGTAATGCAATTCTTTTTATAAAATTATTTTGATTTTTTTCTTGACTCAGCCTTTCGCTGATTGTCAATCCATGACTTAAGCTGTGCTGGAGTACGACGCTTTAAATATTGGGATGCAGTAATAACCCTATTGCACTCTGCTAAGCTAGGTAATCTTTTCAACGATTCGAAATTGCCGAAAGCCTCTTCCATCTCTTTTCGCTCAGGTGGCGACCAACGAATGCGTTGTGTCTTGCCAAAAGGAGATGCTATATACAAAATTAAATAAGATTAGTAAAATTAATAATAACAAGATAGAACGCTACAGTCGAGCAAGCCCGACAGTAAAATAGCCTGTACTCTCCACAAAAAAAGAAAAATTAAAAAAAAAAAAATTTAAAAAAAAATTAAATTATTAAAAAAAATTAATGAATTAATTAATTAAATTAGTTTTAATAGCATACATTTACATCACGTACCTATGCGTGTTTATATGCGTGTATGTATGCAGCACAAAGTTGAACCAAAGCAGCAACAACAACAACAGCTGCGGGCAGCGCTGCCGACAGAGGCAGCGCATGAGCAGCGATTTTACTTATGGCTATAACTTTCTTCAGAATTTACCTATCATGATGAAATTTGGCACACGGACACATTAGTACTAACTGGATGTACCTACCAAAATTGATTTCAAAATTCCGAGAATTACGGAAGTTATAAGAAAAAACACGAATTGCGGGGGAGTGGGGGGGTGCATCGAAAAAAAACTCAAACTCGTACTTTCTCGGTCTTAGGAGAATATGGAAACCAAGTTTGGTTATTCTAGCTCTTATACTTTCTGAGATCCTTGCGTTCATACGGACAGACGGACAGACAGACGGACAGACGGACGGACGGACAAGGCTATATCGACTCGGCTTCTCATCCTGATCAAGAATATATATACTTTGTGGGGTCTGCCACGCCTCCTTCTGTGTGTTACATACATGCGCACAAAACTAGTATAGCCTTTCACCCTTTGGGTACAGGCTATAAAAATACAATTCATGCATTCAAAATTTGGTTTATATTTATATAATGTTATAGTTTTTTGTTCTTACTACTGCGGCGTTTTCGATTTGGCTGCGGCTCAACTATTTCCTCTTTTGACTTTTCAGACTCATTTTCGTCGATGTATTCGGATCCAGAATCCTCAAAAGGTTCAGCTGTAAAATTGAATTCAATTTTTTTTTTTTAAAAGTATGGTTCATATATGACTTATAGTATATCTTTCAGGGCCCGAAAATGAAACTGTAAAGGAGTCTCAGGTCTTTTCGACGAATAATGAAAATCAATGGCCAAGAGCTTGATCGGGTCCCTAAGTGATATAATATATATAACATACATGTACCCAGTCACACACATACACAATTCAATTATCTAAAAATTTCAATATTGTACCTTCATTTTCGATGTCTTGTGCACAATTATCTTTCTCATAAAGTTCACCTGCTAAAAAGGAGGATCATATCGATACAAAAACAATCAAAGGGAGTAAGAAGTACTGACACTGTTCTATTTAATTTTCCTCGAAGAGTCAACCTTTTGTATTGCATTGCAATTTGTTTCGTTCTAGCTGTCAGTTTATTTAGAACATCTTTGTCTATATTTTCTTCCATTGCATGAGCGGTGTTATAATTTTCAATGCTCAATCGTTCTATTTCTCCAGCCCGACGACGGTTAAATATTTGGAGACTTATTAATGTGCTTCGTATCAAACTATTCCACGCTTCAAAATCGAATTTCTTATTCAAAACATTCAGCGCATCGGCGGATTTTTTGTTAACAAAATCAAAGAGTTTTTTAATATCCTCTTTCAAAGGTAAATTTGTTTTTACAGCTCGACGTTTTTTGGCTTGGTCCTCGATTGCTTTTTTGTTTATGTTTACAGGTATTTCGGTTTCCCATAAGACAATAAAATCATTTACTAATTTTTTATTTATCTCATCTTGATTTATTATACATTGTGTACATATATATGTACATGTATACATGTATACATATATATGTATGTATATGTATATTGAAATAAAACCAGGTTTGAATTTTAATGATTATATATTCATTATGCTTAACGTATATTTTTCGGAGCCTAGAATAATAATATGAAACGAACCTTAAATGATATACTTATACTCTCGAGTTTAATATATACCTTTAGGACATAGAAAATAATTAAATAAAATTTTCTTGATATATGTATGTATTTAGCTAATTCAATGGGATTGATGGATTTGAATTTTAACGTTTGATTTCAACATGCTCGGTGTACTTTATAAGGACATCACTCAATAAAAAAAAGGTCCTTAAAATTTAAATGGAACTTAAGCAATTATTTTTATGGTTTTATATGTTTATTAGTCCTTCAAATTTATAAATATTTTGAAGCTACCCTTATGACAACAATATGTTTCTGAAATCATGTATGGATATATTTGAAAATAATTAAGTGATTATCCCCAACATAAGCCAAATTTTTAAACAATTTTTTCAAATTGTTTTGTTGTGCATTTGTGAAAATGTAATATATTTGAACACAAAACTTGGAATACATGACAAAGTAATTGATTAATTAATGAGGATCCAGCAGGAGTCTTAGTTCTTTGTTTGTACTCTAAAAATGTAATTTCTTAATAAGCTTATAAAATAAAGAAAAACTTTTCATTCATTTTGGTTTGCTTAACATCTAAAAGTATCAATCAAAATTTGGTAGCATTTTCGTAATGCAATTCATTTTTATAAAATTATATAAAATTCTCATTCATTTTTATTTGTTAAGCATCTATAGGTATCAAACTTTAAAGTGTACAAAAATTTTGTAGTAGCATTTCCGTAATGCAATTATTTTCATAAAATTTTTATTTAAACATCTAAAAGTATCAAGTTTTATAGTGCAAACAAATTTGTATAGTACCATTACCGTAATGCAATTCTTTTTTATAAAATTATTAATATTGTTTTTTTTTATCGGAGACTTCCGTTGACAATTAACGGTTGATTGTTTACGGAAGGCTCCAGTAAGAAAAAAATATTAATAATTTTATAAAAAAGAATTACATTACGGTAATGCTACTAGTTTAAACTCTAAAAAAATGATTTTCTTTCATAAACTTTTAAAATAAAGAATACATTTTCATTCATTTTTGTTTGTTAAACATATAAAAGTATCAAGTTATAAAGTGTAAACTAATTTTTGTTTTAGCATTTCCGTAATGCAATTCTTTTTATAAAATTATTTTGATTTTTTTCTTGACTCAGCCTTTCGCTGATTGTCAATCCATGACTTAAGCTGTGCTGGAGTACGACGCTTTAAATATTGGGATGCAGTAATAACCCTATTGCACTCTGCTAAGCTAGGTAATCTTTTCAACGATTCGAAATTGCCGAAAGCCTCTTCCATCTCTTTTCGCTCAGGTGGCGACCAACGAATGCGTTGTGTCTTGCCAAAAGGAGATGCTATATACAAAATTAAATAAGATTAGTAAAATTAATAATAACAAGATAGAACGCTACAGTCGAGCAAGCCCGACAGTAAAATAGCCTGTACTCTCCACAAAAAAAGAAAAATTAAAAAAAAAAAAATTTAAAAAAAAATTAAATTATTAAAAAAAATTAATGAATTAATTAATTAAATTAGTTTTAATAGCATACATTTACATCACGTACCTATGCGTGTTTATATGCGTGTATGTATGCAGCACAAAGTTGAACCAAAGCAGCAACAACAACAACAGCTGCGGGCAGCGCTGCCGACAGAGGCAGCGCATGAGCAGCGATTTTACTTATGGCTATAACTTTCTTCAGAATTTACCTATCATGATGAAATTTGGCACACGGACACATTAGTACTAACTGGATGTACCTACCAAAATTGATTTCAAAATTCCGAGAATTACGGAAGTTATAAGAAAAAACACGAATTGCGGGGGAGTGGGGGGGTGCATCGAAAAAAAACTCAAACTCGTACTTTCTCGGTCTTAGGAGAATATGGAAACCAAGTTTGGTTATTCTAGCTCTTATACTTTCTGAGATCCTTGCGTTCATACGGACAGACGGACAGACAGACGGACAGACGGACGGACGGACAAGGCTATATCGACTCGGCTTCTCATCCTGATCAAGAATATATATACTTTGTGGGGTCTGCCACGCCTCCTTCTGTGTGTTACATACATGCGCACAAAACTAGTATAGCCTTTCACCCTTTGGGTACAGGCTATAAAAATACAATTCATGCATTCAAAATTTGGTTTATATTTATATAATGTTATAGTTTTTTGTTCTTACTACTGCGGCGTTTTCGATTTGGCTGCGGCTCAACTATTTCCTCTTTTGACTTTTCAGACTCATTTTCGTCGATGTATTCGGATCCAGAATCCTCAAAAGGTTCAGCTGTAAAATTGAATTCAATTTTTTTTTTTTAAAAGTATGGTTCATATATGACTTATAGTATATCTTTCAGGGCCCGAAAATGAAACTGTAAAGGAGTCTCAGGTCTTTTCGACGAATAATGAAAATCAATGGCCAAGAGCTTGATCGGGTCCCTAAGTGATATAATATATATAACATACATGTACCCAGTCACACACATACACAATTCAATTATCTAAAAATTTCAATATTGTACCTTCATTTTCGATGTCTTGTGCACAATTATCTTTCTCATAAAGTTCACCTGCTAAAAAGGAGGATCATATCGATACAAAAACAATCAAAGGGAGTAAGAAGTACTGACACTGTTCTATTTAATTTTCCTCGAAGAGTCAACCTTTTGTATTGCATTGCAATTTGTTTCGTTCTAGCTGTCAGTTTATTTAGAACATCTTTGTCTATATTTTCTTCCATTGCATGAGCGGTGTTATAATTTTCAATGCTCAATCGTTCTATTTCTCCAGCCCGACGACGGTTAAATATTTGGAGACTTATTAATGTGCTTCGTATCAAACTATTCCACGCTTCAAAATCGAATTTCTTATTCAAAACATTCAGCGCATCGGCGGATTTTTTGTTAACAAAATCAAAGAGTTTTTTAATATCCTCTTTCAAAGGTAAATTTGTTTTTACAGCTCGACGTTTTTTGGCTTGGTCCTCGATTGCTTTTTTGTTTATGTTTACAGGTATTTCGGTTTCCCATAAGACAATAAAATCATTTACTAATTTTTTATTTATCTCATCTTGATTTATTATACATTGTGTACATATATATGTACATGTATACATGTATACATATATATGTATGTATATGTATATTGAAATAAAACCAGGTTTGAATTTTAATGATTATATATTCATTATGCTTAACGTATATTTTTCGGAGCCTAGAATAATAATATGAAACGAACCTTAAATGATATACTTATACTCTCGAGTTTAATATATACCTTTAGGACATAGAAAATAATTAAATAAAATTTTCTTGATATATGTATGTATTTAGCTAATTCAATGGGATTGATGGATTTGAATTTTAACGTTTGATTTCAACATGCTCGGTGTACTTTATAAGGACATCACTCAATAAAAAAAAGGTCCTTAAAATTTAAATGGAACTTAAGCAATTATTTTTATGGTTTTATATGTTTATTAGTCCTTCAAATTTATAAATATTTTGAAGCTACCCTTATGACAACAATATGTTTCTGAAATCATGTATGGATATATTTGAAAATAATTAAGTGATTATCCCCAACATAAGCCAAATTTTTAAACAATTTTTTCAAATTGTTTTGTTGTGCATTTGTGAAAATGTAATATATTTGAACACAAAACTTGGAATACATGACAAAGTAATTGATTAATTAATGAGGATCCAGCAGGAGTCTTAGTTCTTTGTTTGTACTCTAAAAATGTAATTTCTTAATAAGCTTATAAAATAAAGAAAAACTTTTCATTCATTTTGGTTTGCTTAACATCTAAAAGTATCAATCAAAATTTGGTAGCATTTTCGTAATGCAATTCATTTTTATAAAATTATATAAAATTCTCATTCATTTTTATTTGTTAAGCATCTATAGGTATCAAACTTTAAAGTGTACAAAAATTTTGTAGTAGCATTTCCGTAATGCAATTATTTTCATAAAATTTTTATTTAAACATCTAAAAGTATCAAGTTTTATAGTGCAAACAAATTTGTATAGTACCATTACCGTAATGCAATTCTTTTTTATAAAATTATTAATATTGTTTTTTTTTATCGGAGACTTCCGTTGACAATTAACGGTTGATTGTTTACGGAAGGCTCCAGTAAGAAAAAAATATTAATAATTTTATAAAAAAGAATTACATTACGGTAATGCTACTAGTTTAAACTCTAAAAAAATGATTTTCTTTCATAAACTTTTAAAATAAAGAATACATTTTCATTCATTTTTGTTTGTTAAACATATAAAAGTATCAAGTTATAAAGTGTAAACTAATTTTTGTTTTAGCATTTCCGTAATGCAATTCTTTTTATAAAATTATTTTGATTTTTTTCTTGACTCAGCCTTTCGCTGATTGTCAATCCATGACTTAAGCTGTGCTGGAGTACGACGCTTTAAATATTGGGATGCAGCAATAACCCTATTGCACTCTGCTAAGCTAGGTAATCTTTTCAACGATTCGAAATTGCCGAAAGCCTCTTCCATCTCTTTTCGCTCAGGTGGCGACCAACGAATGCGTTGTGTCTTGCCAAAAGGAGATGCTATATACAAAATTAAATAAGATTAGTAAAATTAATAATAACAAGATAGAACGCTACAGTCGAGCAAGCCCGACAGTAAAATAGCCTGTACTCTCCACAAAAAAAGAAAAATTAAAAAAAAAAAAATTTAAAAAAAAATTAAATTATTAAAAAAAATTAATGAATTAATTAATTAAATTAGTTTTAATAGCATACATTTACATCACGTACCTATGCGTGTTTATATGCGTGTATGTATGCAGCACAAAGTTGAACCAAAGCAGCAACAACAACAACAGCTGCGGGCAGCGCTGCCGACAGAGGCAGCGCATGAGCAGCGATTTTACTTATGGCTATAACTTTCTTCAGAATTTACCTATCATGATGAAATTTGGCACACGGACACATTAGTACTAACTGGATGTACCTACCAAAATTGATTTCAAAATTCCGAGAATTACGGAAGTTATAAGAAAAAACACGAATTGCGGGGGAGTGGGGGGGGTGCATCGAAAAAAAACTCAAACTCGTACTTTCTCGGTCTTAGGAGAATATGGAAACCAAGTTTGGTTATTCTAGCTCTTATACTTTCTGAGATCCTTGCGTTCATACGGACAGACGGACAGACAGACGGACAGACGGACGGACGGACAAGGCTATATCGACTCGGCTTCTCATCCTGATCAAGAATATATATACTTTGTGGGGTCTGCCACGCCTCCTTCTGTGTGTTACATACATGCGCACAAAACTAGTATAGCCTTTCACCCTTTGGGTACAGGCTATAAAAATACAATTCATGCATTCAAAATTTGGTTTATATTTATATAATGTTATAGTTTTTTGTTCTTACTACTGCGGCGTTTTCGATTTGGCTGCGGCTCAACTATTTCCTCTTTTGACTTTTCAGACTCATTTTCGTCGATGTATTCGGATCCAGAATCCTCAAAAGGTTCAGCTGTAAAATTGAATTCAATTTTTTTTTTTTAAAAGTATGGTTCATATATGACTTATAGTATATCTTTCAGGGCCCGAAAATGAAACTGTAAAGGAGTCTCAGGTCTTTTCGACGAATAATGAAAATCAATGGCCAAGAGCTTGATCGGGTCCCTAAGTGATATAATATATATAACATACATGTACCCAGTCACACACATACACAATTCAATTATCTAAAAATTTCAATATTGTACCTTCATTTTCGATGTCTTGTGCACAATTATCTTTCTCATAAAGTTCACCTGCTAAAAAGGAGGATCATATCGATACAAAAACAATCAAAGGGAGTAAGAAGTACTGACACTGTTCTATTTAATTTTCCTCGAAGAGTCAACCTTTTGTATTGCATTGCAATTTGTTTCGTTCTAGCTGTCAGTTTATTTAGAACATCTTTGTCTATATTTTCTTCCATTGCATGAGCGGTGTTATAATTTTCAATGCTCAATCGTTCTATTTCTCCAGCCCGACGACGGTTAAATATTTGGAGACTTATTAATGTGCTTCGTATCAAACTATTCCACGCTTCAAAATCGAATTTCTTATTCAAAACATTCAGCGCATCGGCGGATTTTTTGTTAACAAAATCAAAGAGTTTTTTAATATCCTCTTTCAAAGGTAAATTTGTTTTTACAGCTCGACGTTTTTTGGCTTGGTCCTCGATTGCTTTTTTGTTTATGTTTACAGGTATTTCGGTTTCCCATAAGACAATAAAATCATTTACTAATTTTTTATTTATCTCATCTTGATTTATTATACATTGTGTACATATATATGTACATGTATACATGTATACATATATATGTATGTATATGTATATTGAAATAAAACCAGGTTTGAATTTTAATGATTATATATTCATTATGCTTAACGTATATTTTTCGGAGCCTAGAATAATAATATGAAACGAACCTTAAATGATATACTTATACTCTTGAGTTTAATATATACCTTTAGGACATAGAAAATAATTAAATAAAATTTTCTTGATATATGTATGTATTTAGCTAATTCAATGGGATTGATGGATTTGAATTTTAACGTTTGATTTCAACATGCTCGGTGTACTTTATAAGGACATCACTCAATAAAAAAAAGGTCCTTAAAATTTAAATGGAACTTAAGCAATTATTTTTATGGTTTTATATGTTTATTAGTCCTTCAAATTTATAAATATTTTGAAGCTACCCTTATGACAACAATATGTTTCTGAAATCATGTATGGATATATTTGAAAATAATTAAGTGATTATCCCCAACATAAGCCAAATTTTTAAACAATTTTTTCAAATTGTTTTGTTGTGCATTTGTGAAAATGTAATATATTTGAACACAAAACTTGGAATACATGACAAAGTAATTGATTAATTAATGAGGATCCAGCAGGAGTCTTAGTTCTTTGTTTGTACTCTAAAAATGTAATTTCTTAATAAGCTTATAAAATAAAGAAAAACTTTTCATTCATTTTGGTTTGCTTAACATCTAAAAGTATCAATCAAAATTTGGTAGCATTTTCGTAATGCAATTCATTTTTATAAAATTATATAAAATTCTCATTCATTTTTATTTGTTAAGCATCTATAGGTATCAAACTTTAAAGTGTACAAAAATTTTGTAGTAGCATTTCCGTAATGCAATTATTTTCATAAAATTTTTATTTAAACATCTAAAAGTATCAAGTTTTATAGTGCAAACAAATTTGTATAGTACCATTACCGTAATGCAATTCTTTTTTATAAAATTATTAATATTGTTTTTTTTTATCGGAGACTTCCGTTGACAATTAACGGTTGATTGTTTACGGAAGGCTCCAGTAAGAAAAAAATATTAATAATTTTATAAAAAGAATTACATTACGGTAATGCTACTAGTTTAAACTCTAAAAAAATGATTTTCTTTCATAAACTTTTAAAATAAAGAATACATTTTCATTCATTTTTGTTTGTTAAACATATAAAAGTATCAAGTTATAAAGTGTAAACTAATTTTTGTTTTAGCATTTCCGTAATGCAATTCTTTTTATAAAATTATTTTGATTTTTTTCTTGACTCAGCCTTTCGCTGATTGTCAATCCATGACTTAAGCTGTGCTGGAGTACGACGCTTTAAATATTGGGATGCAGCAATAACCCTATTGCACTCTGCTAAGCTAGGTAATCTTTTCAACGATTCGAAATTGCCGAAAGCCTCTTCCATCTCTTTTCGCTCAGGTGGCGACCAACGAATGCGTTGTGTCTTGCCAAAAGGAGATGCTATATACAAAATTAAATAAGATTAGTAAAATTAATAATAACAAGATAGAACGCTACAGTCGAGCAAGCCCGACAGTAAAATAGCCTGTACTCTCCACAAAAAAAGAAAAATTAAAAAAAAAAAAAATTAAAAAAAAAATTAAATTATTAAAAAAAATTAATGAATTAATTAATTAAATTAGTTTTAACAGCATACATTTACATCACGTACCTATGCGTGTTTATATGCGTGTATGTATGCAGCACAAAGTTGAACCAAAGCAGCAACAACAACAACAGCTGCGGGCAGCGCTGCCGACAGAGGCAGCGCATGAGCAGCGATTTTACTTATGGCTATAACTTTCTTCAGAATTGACCTATCATGATGAAATTTGGCACACGGACACATTAGTACTAACTGGATGTACCTACCAAAATTGATTTCAAAATTCCGAGAATTACGGAAGTTATAAGAAAAAACACGAATTGCGGGGGAGTGGGGGGGTGCATCGAAAAAAAACTCAAACTCGTACTTTCTCGGTCTTAGGAGAATATGGAAACCAAGTTTGGTTATTCTAGCTCTTATACTTTCTGAGATCCTTGCGTTCATACGGACAGACGGACAGACAGACGGACAGACGGACGGACGGACAAGGCTATATCGACTCGGCTTCTCATCCTGATCAAGAATATATATACTTTGTGGGGTCTGCCACGCCTCCTTCTGTGTGTTACATACATGCGCACAAAACTAGTATAGCCTTTCACCCTTTGGGTGCAGGCTATAAAAATACAATTCATGCATTCAAAATTTGGTTTATATTTATATAATGTTATAGTTTTTTGTTCTTACTACTGCGGCGTTTTCGATTTGGCTGCGGCTCAACTATTTCCTCTTTTGACTTTTCAGACTCATTTTCGTCGATGTATTCGGATCCAGAATCCTCAAAAGGTTCAGCTGTAAAATTGAATTCAATTTTTTTTTTTTAAAAGTATGGTTCATATATGACTTATAGTATATCTTTCAGGGCCCGAAAATGAAACTGTAAAGGAGTCTCAGGTCTTTTCGACGAATAATGAAAATCAATGGCCAAGAGCTTGATCGGGTCCCTAAGTGATATAATATATATAACATACATGTACCCAGTCACACACATACACAATTCAATTATCTAAAAATTTCAATATTGTACCTTCATTTTCGATGTCTTGTGCACAATTATCTTTCTCATAAAGTTCACCTGCTAAAAGGAGGATCATATCGATACAAAAACAATCAAAGGGAGTAAGAAGTACTGACACTGTTCTATTTAATTTTCCTCGAAGAGTCAACCTTTTGTATTGCATTGCAATTTGTTTCGTTCTAGCTGTCAGTTTATTTAGAACATCTTTGTCTATATTTTCTTCCATTGCATGAGCGGTGTTATAATTTTCAATGCTCAATCGTTCTATTTCTCCAGCCCGACGACGGTTAAATATTTGGAGACTTATTAATGTGCTTCGTATCAAACTATTCCACGCTTCAAAATCGAATTTCTTATTCAAAACATTCAGCGCATCGGCGGATTTTTTGTTAACAAAATCAAAGAGTTTTTTAATATCCTCTTTCAAAGGTAAATTTGTTTTTACAGCTCGACGTTTTTTGGCTTGGTCCTCGATTGCTTTTTTGGTTATGTTTACAGGTATTTCGGTTTCCCATAAGACAATAAAATCATTTACTAATTTTTTATTTATCTCATCTTGATTTATTATACATTGTGTCAATAATATTTTTGCACATTTTTTTTATTAATGAGCTTAGACTTGTAGCAACCAATGGGGTTTTAAAAAGCAAAAGTTCGTTATCCCACTGGGAAACAGTTCGAATGCTAGACATCATAAGTTCATGATGTTTGGGATGAATGGCATCCTTTAACTCCTTTATTTGGCCTTGCGACTGTTGTTTTAATTCTATTACCAATCTACTTAATACTCTTAAATGAGACCGAATCATATCATGTTGTAATGCATTATACTTCATGCATTCTGCATTTCCCAATAATACGATCAAATGGTCATATAATAAATTTCTCGTTATATCATCGTCATTTAAAACTGGAACAACTTTTCGACGCAATATGTCATTTGCAGCTTTATGCATATAGCCAGTTTTGCTGCGTCCATCCCTTAACATGTTTTTCGAACCATTAGGATGAAAAACACGGCAGTTGCGAATATGGCAACGAATTGTCGATTTCCGAAAGAAGCCAAGACAACCTTTACAACTTATTAAATCATGTGGACCATTACGAGAATTAATTCGGTTTTGGCGAGGTGCTATTATAATACCTTCGTTATAGATTTGATCTGTGTTGTGTATAAAATCTCCCTTTTTCCGAATAGAATCAATTAGAATTTTTCGATTGGGATCGTTAGCTGAAAGAACCATAAATTTCTTAACATCTGGTTCATTCATATGAACGTTTTGTAAATGTCGAGCAAATTTTGTTTGCAATTTTTTGCAGAACATACAAAAGTGTCTTTTGCTCTTTGTTTGTGTTTTTGCTGTAGGTATTTCAACATTTCTAAGATCAAAAAGAGGTACTTGAGCTTCATATGAAAATGACTCGTTTATTGTTAATGATGAGTTGATGCCATCGTATGTTGCAGATTCTGGCCAATTAGATCCGAGTGATTCCAAAGTGTCGGTATAGCCACTAACTGCTTTTGAACTAATTTCTGAATGTTCTGTAGAATCTATTAAAAATGATTATTAAGCTTTCTAAATTAACATTTTAAAATTAACGTATCTTATAAAACTATAAAAAAACAGGCTATAAACACTCTGTTCACTTATTACGAAAGAAATATTTCGTAGACGCACGGGGTATTTTATGGATTAGTGACATTTTTATACTCTATACATAAAATGAAAAAAGCGAATACTTATTAGGTTTGTGCAAAGTGAAAATGTAACATGCAGAAGATGACAGACCCTACAAATATATATTATTGATGATCAGCGTGACGAGATTAGTCCAGTGAGTCATGTCTGTCCGTCCGAATGAACAACTGGATCTCACCTCCTCACCATCCCCCCCCCCCCCCTCCACTATTACGATACTATTAAGGATTTTCCGTGATGCCTTTTATATACAAATCTAGAACTGAAATAGTACAAGAGCTACATAACACCAAATTTTAAACATAGATGCCCTATGTGAGTACGCTGCAGTATGGATTTCGAACTTAAATTTAATAATTAAAGGCGGTAAACTCAACTTTAACTTTTTCACTTATTATATTTAGTTTTTCACAGATTTTCTTGCAATTTTTAACAGTTTTAACTATTTGTAACTTATATTTATGATTTATCTATTAACTTACTCAGAATGGGGTCGAAGCCATCTGCTCCAATCGCCTCTAAAAGTGGAAAAATTTAATTAAAAATTAGTAACACAGTCGACTTTATAATAATCGAAATATCTTACCAAAATCTTTTTGAATGTTTTCTTTGTTAACGCCACCATCAGAGGTTTGGCCCTCTGAAATTTAAATTCCCTTTAGTACTGCCAATTTTCTTGAAATATTTGCTTACAGCAATATTACTCAAGTAATTTACTTACCTAATTCTTTATAAAGTTCCACTTCATTATTATTTACTTCACTGCTGTAAGACAATTTTTGTTTAACTAAAATAGGAGATATATAAATTAAAATATTAGTATTACATCTAACTTTATTTATAATAATCAAGATACCTTACCAGAATCTTTTTGAATGTTTTCTTTGTTAACGCCACCATCAGAGGTTTGGCCCTCTGAAATTTAAATTCCCTTTAGTACTGCCAATTTTCTTGAAATATTTGCTTACAGCAAAATTACTCAAGTAATTTACTTACCTAATTCTTTATAAAGTTCCACTTCATTATTATTTACTTCACTGCTGTAAGATAATTTTTGTTTAACTAAAATAGGAGATATATAAATTAAAATATTAGTATTACATCTAACTTTATTTATAATAATCAAGATACCTTACCAGAATCTTTTTGAATGTTTTCTTTGTTAACGCCACCATCAGAGGTTTTGCTCTTGGCCTCTAAAATGGAAAAATTTAATTAAAAATTAGTTTTTGTTTGCCACTCTTTTATATCGGTGAAAAAAATTTTATACTTACTGTATAACGCCTCATTCATCTTTTTGCATAGGCCTTCGAGAAGTTCTTTTGATTCTACATAAACGTAAATATGTACATACGAATGTATATAAGTATGTGTGCATGTTAGTATGACCAAATTTACGATGCAACTTACCACTGGAATTAATAATTTCTGCTTCAAAAGTAGCTCCATTTATTTTTGTTAAACAAATGTTTTTTGATATTATTTTACATTTCTTTTTCTCAAAAACGTACAACTTTCCGCACTTTATTAAGTAAAACATTTTTAGTTCCGAAGAAGGTAACACAACCGATTTTTATGACGTTCACTTGCTTACTGATCATCAAACAATGCAGAGAAGGCAGAGCTGACAATTCTAACGGTTCTTTTATTCTTTACTATTCATTCAAGGCCATTCCAGTGCAGTGCACACTGGTACGAATGTACAGTATGTCAACAAATTGTTTGCAATAGATATATTGTAAAATATAAAGGAGACTTGCATCTTTTTTAATTTGCTAATTACATTTTAAGATAATATAATTTAAGATTGATTCAAATAAAAAACTTACTTATTTGTTCAATGCCATTAGCATTTTTGGCAACAATTATTGTCATCAATGATAAGAATAATCATTTGCACGAATAATTATAATTGTAAAAGTTTATTCACGAGTAATTTATACGCATATTATTATTATTATATATATTAAAACAAGGAAGAACGCTACAGTCGAGCAAGGCCGACAGTAAAATACCCTGTTCCCAGACTAAGTTCCGGCACCAAGTTATACATACACATGTATGTATGTGTCCAGATGTGGGCGAAGTACTGTAGTGAATTTGTTTCTCTAACAACTTTTCTTTCGTATAATAATTATAGAATTTTAACGAAATTGTAATATTATAAAAGAAAAATTTTGATGGATTATAACTGAACATTTACATAGTAATTGTGTTTTTGTGATTCTATGCGTGTATGTATGTACATATGTGTCAGCATCAAAAAAATTATAAAATTCATATGTACATATGTCTGTATGAACTCAAAGATCTCAGAAAGTATAAGTCTTAGAATAACCGAAGAGAAAGTACGAGTTTGAGTTTTTTTCCGACAATATATTGTTATCGAAAATTCTTCAAAACACTTAAAAATTTGTTTACTTTTTAATAAATATCCTCTGAGAAATATCCACTGTGTCGCCAAAGAAAGAGAAGGCAACCAAAGCATGTGTCGCGCGCAGTTGGGTATTCATATATTTCAGCTCTACTTTTAACGTTCTTTCTCTAACGTTAGGCTTCTAGCACTGATTTAGCGTGGCCTTGGCATTTTTTATTTGGCGGAAGAAATAAAACAAGTGGAATAGGGGCTGTCCCTACATTAAAATACTCTGTACATGTGTGTAGAATATTTATAGAAATTTAAAAAAAAACAAGAGAGAACGCTACAGTCGAGCAAGCCCGACAGTGTAATACCCTGTACCCAGGTAAACTTCCGTCACTGAGTTATATGCGGCCAAAGCAGCAACAAAAAGAGGAAGAAGAAGAGCGAACTTGTTGCTGCAGTTTGTGGGAGAGAGAATTTGTTTCGCTAATAACTTTTCTTAGAATTGACCGAATTGAATAAAATTTTAAACACCAGTAGATATTTATTTATAAATTATGTGTGCAAAGTTTGGTTTAGGTAGCATTTGAAATGTGAACGCTATTGACGAAATTCTGTAGCGGGGGAAGGGGGGGAAAATTAAAAAAAAAAAAAATAAACTCGTCCTTACTCGGATCTAGGAGAATCTGGATGCCAACTTTGGTTATTCTAGCTTTTATAGTTTCTGAGATCCTGGCGTTCATCCAGACGGACAGATGGACAGACGGACGGACAGACGGACGGACATGTCTAGATCGATTTCTCTCGTCATGCTGATTCAGAATATATATACTTTATGGGGTCGGAGATGCTTCCTTCTGTATGTTACATACTTTGCACAAACCTAATATACCCTTTTTACCCTACGGGTACAGGGTATAACAAGAAAGGAATGCTAAAGTCGAGCAGGCTCAACAATTAAATACCCTGTACCACCCCACAAAAAATTTATTAAAAAAAAATTAATTAATTAAATTAATTATAAAATATTCCATACATAAATTTACATTTACATTACATCATATGTGTGCATTAAATAATTATGCCAAATCAGCAACAAATACAGCTGCGGACAGAGCTTAGGCTTGGTTATATGGCTATAACTTTCTTTGTAATCAACCTATTGTAATGAAACTTGATATACAGATATATAATCACTAATTGAATGTGACTACCAAATCTATCAATTCAAATTCAAATGAATTGATCAGGATGACAATGCGAGTCGATATAGCCATGTCCGTCTGTCTGTATGAACGCAAGGATCTCAGAAAGTATAAGAGCTAGAATAACCAAACTTGGTATCTAGATTCTCCTGAGCCCGAGAAAGGACGAGTTTGTTCATTTTTTCTGATCCCCCCCCCCCCACACCCGCCTTATTCACGATTTTCTATAACTCCCGTAATTCTTGGAATTTTGAACTAAAATTTGGTCACATTAAGTTTGCGATAACCAGGCCCAATGCACACATACACACATATGTATGTACAAGTACACAAACACGCATACACACGATTCATGATGTAAATGTATGTATAGAATATTTTATATTTAATTTAATTAATTAATTAAATTAAATTAATTAATTAATTTAATTTCTTTTTTGTGGGGTGGTACAGGGTAATTAAGAGTTGAGCCTGCTCGATTTTAGCATTCCTTTCTTGTTTTCCAATAAAAAGTTTGTGTTATAAATTTTGTCCGATCGATTTCAAATTTTGGGCTACAAATTTAAAATTGCTAGATATACTACTTGGTATTCAACGATTTCAAAATATAGAAATAAGGCTTTCAACTTGCATATAAAGCAAATAAAACAAATATTAAATAGTTGGGGACATTACGTAAACAGACTCACAAGCACACAGTCCCAAGGATTAAATATATATATGTATATATATATATATTTTTTTTTATTAATTAGATACATTTATTTATAAATTATGTTTAGAAGATATTTTAAAATATTTTTTTCTTTTTTGCTGGAGTACAGGGTATTTTACTGTCGGGCTGGTTCGGCTGTAGCGTCTCTCTCTCTCTCTGGTCGGATCGGTCCAAAATTTAGCACAGTTCTTATGCATATCATTACAAGTACAAGTACTAAATTTCAAGTTTCTAACTTCACGTTTCGAATTTATGCACAAAAATCGGCTTTCTGGCCCAATGTGCAATGTGCATACATCTGCCGGAATGCGAAGCAAAATATGCGTAGTCCGTTTTCAGTTTCTGCTTTATTGTCGCTTACCGAGTCGTTGCCTAGCGACGGTAACTGTAAATTTTTGGCATTTTGTCTAGCAATAACAAGAGAGAACGCTGCATTCCAGCAAGCCCGCAGTGTAATACCCTGTACCCAGGTAAACTTCCGTCACTGAGTTATATGCGGGGTGGGTGTTTACTGACCAAATTGAATAAAATTGAACAACAGTAGATAATTATACATATATAAATTATGTGTGTAAAGTTTGGCTTAGGTAGCATTTGAAATGTGGACGCTATTGACGAAATTCTGTAGCGTAGAAAGGGATGGAAAATTAAAAATAACAAAATTTTTCCTTTCTCAGACCTAGGAGATTCTCCTACATACCAACTTTGGTTGTTCCAGCTTTCTGAGATCCTTGCGTTCATCCAGAAGGACGGACAAACGGACGGACGGACATACTTTGCACAAACTTAATATACCATTTTTACCCTACGGGTACAGGGTATAAAAAGACGTAAATGATGAAATAAAGTGAATGAAAGAAGAACAATAAGACCGATCCAATGACTTGCAGTTGTTTTTAAAATTTGATTTATCATTTAAAACCATAGCGCACTATTACAAATTACACAACAGTGTTCGATTGTCCACAATACACATACAGTGGCTCACAGCTTATTGTATGCAGTACATATTCTTGCCTTTGAAGAAATAAGTTGTGACATAAAAATATGGAGTATTTTTTGTTTTTATAGGTTTGCGGGAGCTGAAAAATGTAAGAGGCAAAAGGAGGCGTGGCACACACCACAAAGCATATATATTCTTGATCAGCATGACAAGACGAGTCGATCTATATCTGTCTGTCTGTCCGTCTGTCCTTCCGTATGAACACCAGGATCTCAGAGACTATAAGAGCTAGAGACACCAAATTTTGGACAAAGATGGATGACAGAATGATAAGCCGGGTCGATATAGCCATGTCCGTCCGTCCGTCCGTCTGTCCGTGCTTCTGTATGAACGCAAAGATCTCAAAAAGTATAAGAGCTCGAACAACCAACAACAGACTCGTCTTCTCATCCTGATCAAGAATATATATACTTTTTGGAGTCTGTCACGCCTTCTTCTGTATGTTATATTTCTCACCTCCCTAAATCCTAATATACTAATATATTGAATTAATTCATAAACATACATGCACAAGTTCATAATTTCGAATAATTACATTGGTTCCTCCACATTAAATTGGATATTTAAAACAAATTTGTAATTTGTGCTGACGACGTAAAATATCACCAATAGAAATATAGTTGGCCATAAGTCAAATAATAAAATTATATACAGCAAAAGTAATACAACTGAATTGCATTTACATAACTTGTTGGCAGGTATTAATAATACTAGCAAGTTTTTATATATATTATGCTGTTCATTATAGTGTTTCACATCCCTGGTAAAAATGTGTCCCGAAGCCCTGAAATAATAGCTTTATATATATGTTCCATTCCTGTGTTCCCCGTTCAGGGTAGTCACCTTATACAAATATGGTAACTTTGATCATTAAAAAAATGCATTTATTGCAACTAAACCGCATTAATTTGTAGCCAATATACAACATACAATTCATTCCATTAAAACTGGCCAAAAAAGAAGAAAGATACTATAACTTTTCAGGTATAAAATGGAGTCAATGTATATGCCCCCAAAATATATCCTACATATAAAAAATGAAATTTTAACATGCATAAAAACGTTATTTAGAGCGTATATATAGTGACCTTCTTGGTGGCATATGTATCTGGATGATATCCATTATGGTGCATACATATATATATATATATATATATATATATATATATATATATACATATATATATACTTCATGACAGAAAATTCAATTTTAAGCGACAAACAATTGGGCTTTAGGAAAATAGGAGCTGTATCACTTCCTTAATAAAAATCACTGAGGACATTATTTTGGAAATTAGTAGTATGAATGGATATATATATATATATATATATATATATATATATATATATATATATATATATGTGCGGATGTATATTTTGAGGACCCTAAAATTTTGGGGTTTTGACCACAGCGTCACATCATGCACGCCCCAAAAATTGCGTGCTCCAACGCTTGAAGGTTTTGGAGCTTTCAGACATTATCTATGGCCATCTATATACTATAAGTTTATTTTGAGGACACATTACCAAACACATGTTTTCAGGACACCGTCCTCGAAATATTAGAATTATAAAGTACGAAATATATGTATATAAAATATTTTTTATATAAAGTATATATCGGGGACAGTGGTGTAGAGTTGCAACCTCATAAACAGTTCTTATATCCAACGTATTATTTTGGGGACAGCCGAATATTGGAAATGAAAGGTCCCTTACATTGAGTCTGGATATATATATATATTGAAATATAATAAAGTTTGAATTTCAACGGTTATATATATTTCTTTATTCTCACCGTATATTTTGAGGACAGTTGAATATTGGAATTGTAAGGTCCCTTAAAGAGAGTCTGGATAATTATATATACTGATATTAAGTTAAGTTTGAATATCAACGGTTTTATATATTAACTATGCCCAGCGTATATTTTGAGGACACAGGAATATTGGAACTGAAATGTCCCCCAAATTATGCCTGGGTATATACATATATTCATTAATATAAAATCAAGTTTGAATTTTAACGGTTACATACATTTCATTATACTCAATATATACAAGTATATTGGAAATGAAATATGTCCCCTAAATGTATACATATATATGTATGTATATGTATATTGAAATAAAACCAGGTTTGAATTTTAATGATTATATATTCATTATGCTTAACGTATATTTTTCGGAGCCTAGAATAATAATATGAAACGAACCTTAAATGATATACTTATACTCTCGAGTTTAATATATACCTTTAGGACATAGAAAATAATTAAATAAAATTTTCTTGATATATGTATGTATTTAGCTAATTCAATGGGATTGATGGATTTGAATTTTAACGTTTGATTTCAACATGCTCGGTGTACTTTATAAGGACATCACTCAATAAAAAAAAGGTCCTTAAAATTTAAATGGAACTTAAGCAATTATTTTTATGGTTTTATATGTTTATTAGTCCTTCAAATTTATAAATATTTTGAAGCTACCCTTATGACAACAATATGTTTCTGAAATCATGTATGGATATATTTGAAAATAATTAAGTGATTATCCCCAACATAAGCCAAATTTTTAAACAATTTTTTCAAATTGTTTTGTTGTGCATTTGTGAAAATGTAATATATTTGAACACAAAACTTGGAATACATGACAAAGTAATTGATTAATTAATGAGGATCCAGCAGGACTCTTAGTTTTTTGTTTGTACTCTAAAAATGTAATTTCTTAATAAGCTTATAAAATAAAGAAAAACTTTTCATTCATTTTGGTTTGCTTAACATCTAAAAGTATCAATCAAAATTTGGTAGCATTTTCGTAATGCAATTCATTTTTATAAAATTATATAAAATTCTCATTCATTTTTGTTTGTTAAGCATCTATAAGTATCAAACTTTAAAGTGTACAAAAATTTTGTAGTAGCATTTCCGTAATGCAATTATTTTCATAAATTTTTATTTAAACATCTAAAAGTATCAAGTTTTATAGTGCAAACAAATTTGTATAGCACCATTACCGTAATGCAATTCTTTTTTATAAAATTATTAATATTGTTTTTTTTTTTTTATCGGAGACTTCCGTTGACAATTAACGGTTGATTGTTTACGGAAGGCTCCAGTAAGAAAAAAATATTAATAATTTTATAAAAAGAATTACATTACGGTAATGCTACTAGTTTAAACTCTAAAAAAATGATTTTCTTTCATAAACTTTTAAAATAAAGAATACATTTTCATTCATTTTTGTTTGTTAAACATATAAAAGTATCAAGTTATAAAGTGTAAACTAATTTTTGTTTTAGCATTTCCGTAATGCAATTCTTTTTATAAAATTATTTTGATTTTTTTCTTGACTCAGCCTTTCGCTGATTGTCAATCCATGACTTAAGCTGTGCTGGAGTACGACGCTTTAAATATTGAGATGCAGCAATAACCCTATTGCACTCTGCCAAACTAGGTAATCTTTTCAACGATTTGAAATTGCCGAAAGCCTCTTCCATCTCTTTTCGCTCAGGTGGCGACCAACGAATGCGTTGTGTCTTTCCAAAAGGAGATGCTATATACAAAATTAAATAAGATTAGTAAAATTAATAATAAAAATACAATTCATGCATTCAAAATTTGGTTTATATTTGTATAATGTTATAGTTTTTTGTTCTTACTACTGCGGCGTTTTCGATTTGGCTGCGACTCAACTATTTCCTCTTTTGACTTTTCAGACTCATTTTCGTCGATGTATTCGGATCCAGAATCCTCAAAAGGTTCAGCTGTAAAATTGAATTCAATTTTTTTTTTTTTTAAGTATGGTTCATATATGACTTATAGTATATCTTTCAGGGCCCGGAGATGAAACTGTAAAGGAGTCTCAGGTCTTTTCGACGAATAATGAAAATCAATGGCCAAGAGCTTGATCGGGTCCCTAAGTGATATACTATATATAACATACATGTACCCAGTCACACACATACACAATTCAATTATCTAAAAATTTCAATATTGTACCTTCATTTTCGATGTCTTGTGCACAATTATCTTTCTCATAAAGTTCACCTGCTAAAAAAAAAAAATTTTTAATTCAATTAGGATTTTATTTTATTCGCCTAATGAGAATATGTAAGTTAGAGTAATATATGTGACGTATTGTGCCTAATTTTGCTAAACATAGAAACTTACCGGGCTTTGGGTTCTTATTATTCCGTTCGGGGCTATTCCCAATGGCTGCCATTAACATTTGGGACACTTCTGTAATTTCCGCAATTGTAGCGGGGACACGGTAAATATTTTTATGTATTTCTTTATGATGGCCCATAAAATTCGCGAGTCGGTCTATCTGAATATCTTCAACATTTAGCATAGAAGTGTATGTTGCTAAATGTTTGCGAAGCATTGTGCCCCTCAAGGCTTCTGGGCAGCTGGCACCACATTCATAAGCAAATTGTTTTAAAATTGGGCAAGCACGAATGTACTCTTTCCCAAGTGATTTCGGGCTTGCAACGCTGAATATGTAACAATTTTTTTCATCGACACCAGCTTCGCTGCGGTGTTTGAGGATCATATCGATACAAAAACAATCAAAGGGAGTAAGAAGTACTGACACTGTTCTATTTAATTTTCCTCGAAGAGTCAACCTTTTGTATTGCATTGCAATTTGTTTCGTTTTAGCTGTCAGTTTATTTAGAACATCTTTGTCTATATTTTCTTCCATTGCATGAGCGGTGTTATAATTTTCAATGCTCAATCGTTCTATTTCTCCAGCCCGACGACGGTTAAATATTTGGAGACTTATTAATGTGCTTCGTATCAAACTATTCCACGCTTCAAAATCGAATTTCTTATTCAAAACATTCAGCGCATCGGCGGATTTTTTGTTAACAAAATCAAAGAGTTTTTTAATATCCTCTTTCAAAGGTAAAATTGTTTTTACAGCTCGACGTTTTTGGCTTGGTCCTCGATTGCTTTTTTGTTTATGTTTACAGGTATTTCGGTTTCCCATAAGACAATAAAATCATTTACTAATTTTTTATTTATCTCATCTTGATTTATTATACATTGTGTCAATAATATTTTTGCACATTTTTTTATTAATGAGCTTAGACTTGTAGCAACCGATGGGGTTTTAAAAAGCAAAAGTTCGTTATCCCACTGGGAAACAGTTCGAATGCTAGACATCATAAGTTCATGATGTTTGGGATGAATGGCATCCTTTAACTCCTTTATTTGGCCTTGCGACTGTTGTTTTAATTCTATTACCAATCTACTTAATACTCTTAAATGAGACCGAATCATATCATGTTGTAATGCATTATACTTCATGCATTCTGCATTTCCCAATAATACGATCAAATGGTCATATAATAAATTTCTCGTTATATCATCGTCATTTAAAACTGGAACAACTTTTCGACGCAATATGTCATTTGCAGCTTTATGCATATAGCCAGTTTTGCTGCGTCCATCCCTTAACATGTTTTTCGAACCATTAGGATGAAAAACACGGCAGTTGCGAATATGGCAACGAATTGTCGATTTCCGAAAGAAGCCAAGACAACCTTTACAACTTATTAAATCATGTGGACCATTACGAGAATTAATTCGGTTTTGGCGAGGTGCTATTATAATACCTTCGTTATAGATTTGATCTGTGTTGTGGATAAAATCTCCCTTTTTCCGAATAGAATCAATTAGAATTTTTCGATTGGGATCGTTAGCTGAAAGAACCATAAATTTCTTAACATCTGGTTCATTCATATGAACGTTTTGTAAGTGTCGAGCAAATTTTGTTTGCAATTTTTTGCAGAACATACAAAAGTGTCTTTTGCTCTTTGTTTGTGTTTTTGCTGTAGGTATTTCAACATGTCTAAGATCAAAAAGAGGTACTTGAGCTTCATATGAAAATGACTCGTTTATTGTTAATGATGAGTTGATGCCATCGTATGTTGCAGATTCTGGCCAATTAGATCCGAGTGATTCCAAAGTGTCGGTATAGCCACTAACTGCTTTTGAACTAATTTCTGAATGTTCTGTAGAATCTATTAAAAATGATTATTAAGCTTTCTAAATTAACATTTTAAAATTAACGTATCTTATAAAACTATAAAAAAAACAGACTATAAACACTCTGTTCACTTATTACGAAAGAAATATTTCGTAGACGCACGGGGTATTTATGGATTAGTCACATTTTTATACTCTATACATAAAATGAAAAAAGCGAATACTTATTAGGTTTGTGCAAAGTGAAAATGTAACATGCAGAAGATGACAGACCCTACAAATATATATTATTGATGATCAGCGTGACGAGATTAGTCCATTGAGTCATGTCTGCCCGTCCAAATGAACAACTGGATCTCACCTACTCACCCCCCCCCCCCCCCCCCTCCACCATTACGCTACTATTAAGGATTTTCCGTGATGCCGTTTATATACAAATCTAGAACTGAAATAGTACAAGAGCTACATAACACCAAATTTTAAACATAGATGCCCTATGTGAGTACGCTGCAGTATGGATTTCGAACTTAAATTTAATAATTAAAGGCGGTAAACTCAACTTTAACTTTTTCACTTATTATATTTAGTTTTTCACAGATTTTCTTGCAATTTTTAACAGTTTTAAACTATTTGTAACTTATATTTATGATTTATCTATTAACTTACTCAGAATGGGGTCGAAGCCATCTGCTCCAATCGCCTCTAAAAGTGGAAAAATTTAATTAAAAATTAGTAACACAGTCGACTTTATAATAATCGAAATATCTTACCAAAATCTTTTTGAATGTTTTCTTTGTTAACGCCACCATCAGAGGTTTGGCCCACTGAAATTTAAATTCCCTTTAGTACTGCCAATTTTCTTGAAATATTTGCTTACAGCAATATTACTCAAGTAATTTACTTACCTAATTCTTTATAAAGTTCCACTTCATTATTATTTACTTCACTGCTGTAAGACAATTTTTGTTTAACTAAAATAGGAGATTTATAAATTAAAATATTAGTATTACATCTAACTTTATTTATAATAATCAAGATACCTTACCAGAATCTTTTTGAATGTTTTCTTTGTTAACGCCACCATCAGAGGTTTGGCCCACTGAAATTCAAATTCCCTTTAGTACTGCCAATTTTCTTGAAATATTTGCTTACAGCAATATTACTCAAGTAATTTACTTACCTAATTCTTTATAAAGTTCCACTTCATTATTATTTACTTCACTGCTGTAAGACAATTTTTGTTTAACTAAAATAGGAGATATATAAATTAAAATATTAGTATTACATCTAACTTTATTTAAAATAATCAAGATACCTTACCAGAATCTTTTTGAATGTTTTCTTTGTTAACGCCACCATCAGAGGTTAGTCCCTCTGAAATTTAAATTCCCTT
>NW_022060573.1:2762500-2764158 GCF_003285725.1 Scaptodrosophila lebanonensis | reverse complement strand
ATAGTGTAAGTGTGCATTCAGAAGGGATTTTGGTAACTTCGAGTTCCAAGTGGGGAAAAATCCGCATTCCACCAATCAACTTCAAATTTGGTTTTTCCAAACCACCAATTCGGGTTTAGGAGTAGACATGGCACTCCGGAACAGTGTAACCGTCTTGTCGAGAAAATCCGGCAGTCCTTACAGGGGGAAAGAGTATTGAGTTGCTATCTTTCTGGACATTAAGCAAGCATTTGATCGAGTTTGGCACGACGGGCTGGTGTTTAAGATTAAGAGGCAGTTGCAAGCTATCTTTTATAAGTTTATTCGAGCCTATCTTGAGCATAGATTATTTTATGTGAAAGTTGGTAACGAGGAATCTGATTTATGTTCCATCAGAGCTGGAGTCCCCCAAGGCAGTGTACTCGGCCGCCCGATCCTGTACTTACTGTATACAGCAGATATGCTGGTGTTAAGTGAACCCGAACTGATAGTCGCGACGTGTCAACTACGAAAAATCCATTTAGGTAACTTTTTCCCTGCGCTCAGGTGAATGCCCTTCGGTCACTCTGAACAATGACGTCATCCCACATGCTGATGCTGTAAAGTACCTTGGACTCACTCTGGACAGGCGTCTCACTTGGCGTACCCATATCACTGGAAAGAGATAGACCTCCAACGCAAAGCTTGGGAAGCTATACTACCTGTTGGGTCCCAGATCCAAACTGCACCTACGCAACAAATTACTTATCTACAAGGCAATGTTGAAACCTACGTGGACCTATGGCATTTATCTGTGGAGGACTGCCAGCAGATCTAATATAGAGATACTAGAGCGGTTCCAAAATAAAATTCTAAGGATAATAACTGGCGGACTACTTTGCATGCGTACCACATGCATCCGGAGAGACCTGCGCATTGCAACGGTGTATGATACCACTCTACGTCTGGCGGACCGGTATTTCCAGCACATATTAACACCCTTAAACCTACTGGAGAACAACCAGGACCTCAGGTATCTCAAGAGAACCCATCCCCTCGACCTCCCCTTTCGCACTTATTAGCTAGTGTGGCCTGGCATAGCTCAGCGATCTAGCTCAAACACGTCACAACCATCATGACAGAACGCATAATTAAACAAAATCAAATGCTTCCATAAAATTTAATAATTATCCTCATTAGGACAGACCTTAAATAAAGATTAAAAAAAAAAAAAATGCAAATGCTAGTATTTGCAAGACATAGATCATCACAACAGTACCCAATTTTCGTCCAATTTATGGAAGCACAAATTTATGTTATAACAAGAGAGAACACTACAGTCGAGCCCGACAGTGAAATAGCCTGTACTCAAAATAAATTGAATTTTAATATTTTAAATTAATTAATTAATTTTTATATATAAATAATTTTTTATGTTTCAACAGCATACATTTACATCAGAATCGCGTACATGCGTGTTTATATGTGTTTGTATGCAGAACAAAGTTGAACCAAGGCAGCAACAACAACCGCTGCGGGCAGAGCTTGGGCAGACATTATATGTATGGCTGTAACTTTCTTAATAATTGACCTATCATAATGAAACTAGCATACTGACACATAATCACAAACGGTGTGTAGTTACCAAATTATAGTTCAAAATTCCAAGAATAACGGGATTTATGGAAAAAACACCTAGT